>NC_060276.1:63163021-63463021 GCF_021613505.1 Equus quagga | reverse complement strand
GTCCAAAACATACACTGTTTTTCTCCAGATGTCCCTCTTTTCCAAAGCTGCCTGTGGCAATGGGGAACCTGTGTTCTCATTTTGTATAGGCTTGGATTCTTTTCCCCGAAATTTCTCCTGATCCTGGTGGACTTGGTGAAACGGTTCTTAAAACATGAAGCCATTTGTTTCAACTAGGAAGCCAAAGCACAGACTACTGAGTAAAACTTTCCCCCGTATTCATATTTTTGAAGAGCTGTGTACTTCCCACTGTTTTGCTTCTTTCCCTCTCTCCAGTGTCTAGGTATGAAGCTCTTCTCTCCCAAACATCTAGGGAGGTACTGAGTTCGGGAGCATAGAGGAGTAGAGCCAGTGTGAGGCCTAAAATGTGGCAGTGAGGCAAGCCAGACAGGCTCTGAGATTGGGGTGACTTGCGTGGCCCTAGCAACTAGCTTTCCTTCCTATATATCATGAAGTGCTCCAACATTAGAGATGAAAAACTTGTTACAAAAAGCCCTGTCTCCTTGCTAGTCCAGGGTAAACTGTCTGCTCAGCTTGTTACTGTCCTTACTCAGGTAGATGGTATCAAGGCCAAAACTATGGGTTACCTTCCTCAGTTAAGCTCCTGGGACTTCTAGACTAGCCCCAGTTGAAGGCAGTTTGAGGTTCTCGGGAAACACTTTCACTTGACGTATTCCTAGGGACCCGGAATTCATTCATTTACTTTATTCAGCAAATTTCTTGAACACCTACTATACCAGACGCTCTTCTAGACACTAAAAGTGCAGTGGTGCTAATAACAGACAAAAAACTGTTCTAAAGCTTATATTCTTGACTCAGAACAGGTGAAGCTAAAAACAAACAAATAAACAAGTTAAAAAGTAATATGACAGATGATGATAAGTGCTTTAGAGAAAAATAGAGCAAAGTAAAGGGCAATACATACCTGAAACCAAATTTTAGGCTCCACAGCAGGACTGGATAAAAACTTTAAAGATCATAAGCATTGAAGAGAGGAGGATGCCTCTCTCTAAATAAATAGCTAAAATTATTGTAATTAAATTTACGCTGTACTTATCAATGCATGTAAATAAGTACAAGAAAGTTCAGATTTTAAAACCTCACAATTCTAATGTTTGTTTTTAAAGGGGTTATAAAACCATGAATTGTTCAAATTCTGTGCTTAGTCTCTCTATCTTTAGGTCTTTATGCCTTTGACTAAGCCACAGAGACCTCAAAAGGTTAATGAAAACCCAGGTCCAGGCAACTTGCAGTCGGCAAACCTGATCATGTCGTGGCCTCAAACTCTTCTCGCCTCAGACTTTGTCCTGCAGCAAGAGGCTCACTTGATTTCTCTCTTTCTGTCTCCATCTCTCTCTCTCTTCACCATTCCTTTCAGCAAAATATGCTCCCACAGAAGGATCTGAATGCTAACTGTGCTGTAATGAAGAGGTTTTGGCTGGAAGCCCAAATCCAATTTTCATCCTCAGCTTTCCTATCCACTGTGTGAACTTGGGCAAGTCCCTTCCTCCCTTGTGCATAAGTTCCCCTATTAGTAAAATGAGCAGGTTGTTCTCAGCCATGTCTGAGCTCCCTGATAATTCTGAGGCTGGAAGTCCAAACTCATTGATGCTGAGCCAGAACTAACAGTCCTTATTAATAATGCTGATATGGATGAGAGTGCTTACTAAGTGCCAGATACTATACTAAGAATTTTACACGCATTATTTCAAAACAATACTATGAGAGAGGTTTTATGATTAGCCACTTTCTACAGATGAGAAAACTGAGGCTCAACAAGCTGAAAAAACTTAAAATAGCCTCAGACCTAATAAGTGGCAGTCTGATTTGATCCCAGTTCTACATGTCACTAAACCCTGTGTTCTTAACCAGTACTGCTTTGTCCATCCAGGAATATGAGTCTTAAGTGCAAGGAAAACATTTTTAATGGTGGAACTTCAGCCATTAAGGATAAGAGGGAGGCTTTAGGGGTAGAGGGGTCCTTCAAAGTTCCTTTGAAAACATTCCACAAAGGTGGCTGCCTACTCCCACTCATACGTGAAACCAGAAAGCTTGAATAATAACAGTAACAATATTAATGAATACATTTCAAATGCTCAATATGTGTCAGAAAGTAACACATAAAATCTTATGACCTCATTTTAAAGATGACAAAACTAAGGCTTAGGGAGCCTAAGCAACTTGCCCAAAGTCATACAGCCAATCAGTGGCAGAACCGGGACTTGCACGACAAGCTTATTCTAAGCTGCCAATCAGCTACAGAGAGACTTGTTCTGATAATAATAACAACTAACATTTATTGAATGCTTACTATGTGTCAGGCACTGTGCTTTACATGTATTATCTCTTTTAATCTTTACAACAATTTTATGAGATAAGTACTATTATTATCTCTTTTACAAGTGAAGGAACTGAGACACAGAGAGTCAAGGAGCTTGCCTAAAGTCTCATAGTTAGTAAGTGGGTCTTTATGAAATCCAAAACCTAACCATGGTAAGCACCCCTAAGATCAGGCCCTTACCTGTTGACCAACCTCATCTCTTACTACTCTCTTCTTCATACTTGAACTCCAGGTACATTGGTCTTCTTTCTGTTCCTTTAAGAAGTGAAGTTCATTCTTAGTGCCTTTGCCTCTGCTTTTCTTTCTGCTCAAAATACTTCTATGCTAAGTCTTCATCTAACTGACTTCTTTTCATCATTCAAGTTCAAATATCACCTCTTTGGAGAGGCCTTCTCTGACTATCCAATCTACAGGAGATATGCAGTTACTCTTATCACTTTACAATTTAACAATTTTCTTCATAGCACTCTCTAATATTCTTCTTTTAAATATATTTTTTCAGTAATCTGTCTACATCACTCTCCATAAAATGTAAATTCCATGAGGGCAGCAATCATGTTGTTCCTTTTCAGTACAGCATCTAGTATATAGTAGATGCTCAAGTAATATTTGTTGAATGAATCAAAGTGGTAGATGTGGGATAGGAAACTAGGTCTGTATGACTTTAGGGCTCTTGCTCTATACTCTACTGCCTCTTGATTTATCCCTTGAACCTTCTCTTTTCCACAAAGTGCAACATCTTTTCCAGTTGCTTATTCTAACTTTCTTCAGAATTTGAACAATGAAGAAGAAAATGTCTTCATTTTAGAATGCAAGTGGCAAAGTGCATACCTAATATCCTTAGGCTAGTTTTATTACCCTATCTTTTTATACTTTTGACTTTTTTGTAGAATGTAGGGGTTCCCAAATATCATTCCCAATATTCAAGGAAGCACTCAAAGAAAGAAGACGAATCTTGAGCATGTTTAAAACTCTTAAACTATATTCAAGTCCTAAGTAAATAACTCTACCTTTCCTTTTGCAGTTTCCCCTCATTTAATTTGTACTTTCTGGCACTTGCTGGCACTTCTGAGTTATACATTAGACGGGAGCCTTCAGTCCATATGGCAGGTCACACAGCACATAAAGTTGACTACAAAGAAGTATCTTGTTACTGGTAATTCTGAAAAATCTCCCATTACTTTCAGCACACATTCTTCTGGTTGATTTTCAGTCTATTTCTTTACTAGAAATCACTGTCTAGCCATTGAGAGGACATGTTTTTACTAAAAAAAAAATTAAAAAAAGCAAAAGGGAGGGAAAAGTGCTATGCGATTGGATGCCATCCAGGAGGTGCATACATAGCTTTAACTGTAATGGAGTATAATGGTAGCCTTTTTCTAGGAGGATCTGGGGCCAATGCTCACAGTTTTCTGTTTGCAGTTTTACTGGAAGAAGTCTCTGCTGGCTTCACAAGTAAAATGTACTGCTATCATCATCTGCCAAGATGCTAACTGAAAAGATCCATTATTTTTGATATTTAATACCTTATAAATTATAAGGAGATTGTGTTGACCAACATGGACATGTGGGAGGATGGTCAGGAATTTTTTTCCTAGGTCAGGTAGACTGAGTGAGTGCCTGTTTGTTCATCAATGACCAATTATGCATTCATAGAGCAAAGATCTCTTCTCAGCTGCTGGATAGCTAACCTCAGAGAAACTGGGATGGCTGGATTTGAAGGAGGGGATGCAAATGAGCAGTGGCCAGTTGGAATTTTTATGAAAAATGTATAGCTGCCTGTTCCCTAACAAAGGTGAATTGTGAGCTGGCCAGGGCTTGAAGGGCAGACAAATCCCATCTTGGTTAAGCAGAGCTGAATGTGTTAAACAGAACCTTTTCTCACCTTCCATATTGGCTGTCTCTGCAGACTGGAGAAGGTACTTTGCTCTTGAACTTTGACCAGAAATTATCTAGTTTCTGACCAATGTCTTCCAATTTCCTCCAAGATTCATTTCAAGAATAAAGAGATGAAAGTTGCAAGACCAATGGTGGTGTTTGGTTGGTCATGAAAATGTTTTATTCCACTGTTAATTCACCTGCTTGTTCCCTGCTAAAACACTTGCAGTTATGTTTCTGTCCACAGCTTTGGTTTGCTCTGGGACATTTTTGGCTTCATGTTTAGGCCTTAATATGTGGAGTGCTTGACACATCTCCCCCTAAAGCAGGGTATGCCTGGGGATTAGCTGTTCTCACAAGCTGAGATGGATTTTCAATGAGCTGTTCACTCTTTCTTGCTTGGCTCCTGTGACAAATGGCTTGTCTTTGCCAGGCAGTGATCTGGGGTGGAGGTTGTAGTGGGAAAAAGGGTGAATGAAAAAAATCCTTTCATTAAGTTGAAAAACAGAGCGCCACAATTAAGGCTAATCAAAAACGGCCATCTTTATTGAATTAACAGATGGTGAGTTAAAAGGCAATGAAATTAATACTTTTAATAAAGTCACAGATTTCAAAAGCATCAAAACTATTTTTATGAACATAATTATTTTAGCTGATGTTTAAAAACTCAAACCAGTATTTAATGATCAACTTCCATCTTTTTCTTTTTTTGGTGAGGAAGATTGGCCCTGAGCTAACATCTGTGCCAATCTTCCTTTATTTTGTATGTGGGGTCCTGCCTCAGAATGGCTGAGTACTGGTGTAGATCTGCGCCCAGGATCTGAACCCACAAACTCGGGCCACCCAGCCTGCCTGGGCTGCCGAAGTGGAGCCAGCCCCAACTTCCATCTTTTTTAAGCTCCAAATCAAGCATTGTGCTCAAGAAATCCTGGCTGCCAATTTTGTTTCTGCACATGGAGCTTACTGTGAGTGTGAGTGTGTTTGTGTGTGTGTGTGTGTGTATGTTTGTGTATGCTCATAGACATACACATCATATGTATGTCTATGTGTGGGTATGCATATTATATATTTTTCAACTCATGTTTTGAGTCAGTAATGATATTTGAAAAGAACGGTTGCTAATAGGAGTGCAATTTCAGCCAGATGATGACCGCAAACAGTAGGTATTATGTTTCACTTTTATGAAAAAAGCTGTGAGGGTAGGTTTATTATAACAGGGAAATTTCTTTCCTGTTGCTTTCTAGAGAAACTGAAATATTATATGAGCTGACAAAATGGAAGTCAATAATAGAATGTAATACTTCCCAAGCCAATTCCCAAGAATTATCTATTTAGAAAAAACTGTAGCTATCTATCATTTATGTGTTATTTTCAGTTATTATTTAAGTCCAAGTTCAACCATCACTTCCTCTGGTTAAGTCTTCCTATTATCCTCAGACAGAGTTAGCTGGCTGTTTTCTACTCTTGGCTACTATAGCACCTTGTTTATAACTCTATTTTCCTGTCTGTCACATTATATTATGATTTGTCTACTTCTATGTCTGCTCTCCTGTATAACATATATACCTCTGTGGTCCCATCTACCTGGCAAATAATGGGTGCTCAATAAATGTTTGTTGTGTGAAAGAATGAGTGAGTGGGAAGATGTCACACTGTATATACTGCAAAGAACTCTAGGTATGGTAATCACAATTTCTGAATCAATTCTCAGGTCCGATGGACTATCAAATGACTTTTATGCTGTTATTGGGTATGAGTGGCAGAGGTAAGAGATGTATTTTGAAAGGCAAAGTATCATAATTGTCAAGCCTTTTCAGTGATTTATGAGGACATAGGATATAAGAGACAATACTTGAAACTGTGTCCGTCCTGGAAAAACTGATGTGTATAATTGCCATAGCTGTAGGTTCTGAAGAGTGCTTGATTAAGGTGTGTGCATGTCATCTGATAAATGTTAGCAATCCACTCTAGTAGGGGAAGGGTTGGTGGTCTGACCCCTGAAAGAGGAGTGGTGCACTGGGGGTATTTTAGACATGGACTGTGGAACACACAAATAAACAGAGCAAGCTCAAATGAAAAATTCACTCTTTGGAATCTTTTATATGGGAAGAACAAAATACATTATGTTTAGTATGTACAGATTATCTAATGCCTTTTACACAGGTGAAAATAGTTTCACCAATCAGTTAGACTGTCACAATCTTCTGGAGATGATAGAGGAGAAGAAAATATTTACTGAGTACTTATTATGTGTGTACTACTGTACTAAGACTTTAATATACATTATCTCATTTAATCCTACCTTACAACCAAACTCTGTGAGGCAGGTGTAATCACACTTTTAAAGTTGACTAAACTAAGGTTTGAGAGGGGTGCAATTGAGATTCCAACCCAGTCTTAATGACTTCAAAAGGGTGAAGGTGGATTTCAAAGACAGATTTATATTACTTTAAAGTTCATAATCTATCCATTGCACTTTGGTGACTCCTAAATAAATTAAATTAATATAAATCCATATATTCAAGGGAAAATAACTACCATATATTAAATAATGTGATAGGAATCGTCATATACCACACTAAATCCTTGTAACAATTCCTTAAAATATCCCCTGCAAGGTAGGTATTATTTTTCAGATAGAAAAACTGAGGTTCAGAAAAGTTAAATAACTTGCCTAAGTCACATAGTTAATGCCTGATATCTTGAACGCTTGCACAGACACGCACTTACTGTGAGTTCTTCCAAATCCCAGGCCTTCTTGGATATATTTTGAACTCACACGTTGCTTCTCCTACTCTTACTCTGGAGGAGGCCACGGTTACCTCTTCTTTGATAGACTCCCTCCTTTTTATCCTAGGGCTCAGGCAGTTCTCAGCAGTGCCTAGGAGCAAGCCTACCTTTAAGACTGTGAACGACATGCTTTTACCATGTATCTACTGTCATTCAAATTGCAAGACCCATGAAATGTGAACTTTCCCTCCCTCTGACCTTGGAGCTGAGAGAGAAGCATCTGCAAGAAGAGACAGAGCACTCCTGGGCTCCTGAAGCTAGAGTTTGGGCTGCTATATCAGTAAGTTATCCAAAGTTTCAGTGAGTATGTATGTTCTGAAGTGAGTTGGAGGTTGCTTCTAAATGTCACGGAGTCGCTGGGGTTGCAGGGAGGGAAGGATAGAGAGGACATTGAAGGCTAGGCCTGTAAAAATGAGCTAGTTATACTTTTCCCTGGAGGCAGGTTTATGTGCCATGCATGAAGGCCTTTATAAATGTGCAACACCTGTATAAAGCAACACTTGCCTTCACTCTCTCCAAAGGTTGTTCCTGGAATCCCTCCTTCTGTGTAAATAGTTTATGTTTGCCTCATGTTTGTCCACTGTTTGCCTCAAGTAAAAACAAAAAATAACTTCAAGTTTGTGCTTCACAAGGAACAAGTATCTATATATTCTGATTGTGGAAACATGCTCCTTCTTCCATTTCACTGGTCAAAGGAGAAGGCCTAGTCACACACAAGCATAGCAACAGAGCAGAGAACTGTGAAAGAAAAAAAAAGGGTGACTATTCCCTCAATCGCCCTCTCACCCACTGCCCTTTTCTCCACAAATAATGGAACTATCACGTGTTTCCAAGAAACTCCTGAAAATGTTGTCTTTAACCTGTGGAATTTGTATCCTAAACTATCAATAGTTACACATTTTCTTACAGGAAGACTTACAGGCACTGTTTGCCTATACATCAAATCCCTCTGTAAGGTGTGCCTCTGTGGTGAGAAATTCACTGTAGCAGAAGCATTCCCAAGACCTAGGCAATAGCTTATGGGAAGGGGCGTTTTATTTATCTGTGAAAGAAAGCATTCAGCACAAAGGGTGCTTCCGCTGGGTTGCAGAAAGAAACAATCACATTCCCTCTGGGTGGAACAACCAGCCAGAACAGATCACCTGGCTTGAAAAGCCACTATTTCCTGAGCAGTTGCACTGGCTAATTCACCACCAGGTGAGAGGCAGAAAAGCACAGTGGGAAGAGCACCTACCTTAGAACTAGACAGACCAGAGGTCAAACCTCAACTTTTCTACTTAGTAGTTAAGTGGATTTTGGCAAATTACTTGACTCTTCTGGATTATAGCTACTTCATTTATAGAATTAAAATATATAATAATGTCTACATCATACAGCTATTGTATTGATCAGAGATAAGTTAGTGCCACCCAAAGCTAGTAGCTATGTAAGCATATATAGACTATGAATCAGGAAAATTGGTTTCTAGTACAGATCTTGCCGCGAAATAGCCCTATGACCTTGAGCAAGTCTCTTCCCCTTTTTGGGTCCAAGTTTCTTTATGGGTAAAAGGACAGGAATAGACTAGGAAATTGTGAAGAACCTTTTCATGACTAACTTTGTACAGTGTTAGAAGCTGTTTCTCTGGAGATGCTAAGGAGGCTGGGCATGCTTCAGACTTCCTTGGAACATGGTGCTTAGGCCTTTGGTAACTTTGATTAACCCATATCACCATTCTGAAAGGTGCTGCTGAAGCTAGGATGGGGAAAAGAAGGAAGCACTATGATTTTGTGCTTTGAGAAGATCCCTCTCCTCCCCTTTTTTTTTCTTCTTTTAGATTCTTTTCAAAGAAACTCCTAGGAAAGCTGCTAAGTAGCACCTTAATTTTAAAGGTAAATTGTAGGCAAACTATCCAAAGACACTTTTAAGGAGAATGGCACCCTGCTAGCAAGCACCTCTCGGGTTGCCTCTTTGTCAATGCCCAGGTGGGTAGGACTTCTAGAAAGCAAGAGTGAAGAAGAGGTTCTTAATTATCTTCAACTCTTGCTCCTGAGGTAGTCAAAGGGCTTTTGTCAAACACTTGAGAAAAATGGTAGGTACTCAACAAATACTAAATGAAGGTATACATCGTTTAGAAACTTGATCTTGTTAAACCCAAACTTGAATTGAGACTATAGCTTCTGAAATCAGGTAAAACTGGATCTGAATCCTGGTGCTGCCACATAACAAGGTGTGTGGCTTTGAACAAGAGACTTGACCTCTCTGGACTCCATTTTCTTCATTTGTAAAATTAAGTTGCTTTACAGGCTGTTGTGAGGATCAAATGAGATGAAAGTAAAGCACATAGCATAGCTCCTGGTACATAGTCGATACCAAATAAATGATACCTCATATTATAATTGAGTTGGATTGAGACAATTGATACTTAAAAGAAGTACTTAGAAACCATTCTCTGGATAAAATTGACTTATTAGACAGATATATACATTCATTTAGTATTTATTGAATACCTACCATTTTTCAGGAACTATGATAGGAAATGGGCATAAAACAATAAAAAAGCAGTTATATATGCCCATTTTGAATCTTGGGGAAAAGGTCTGGATTGGGAAAATGGGAATCAAACCAGAAAGATGATGGATGAACCCATGGGAATGGATGAACTCATCCAGAAAAAGTATCTGGAGTAAAAATAGAAGTGTAACAGGGACAGAATCTTGAGGAACACGAAGATTCAAGTAGCAGGCACAGAAAGAGGAGCTTCAAAAGAGTGAGAAAGAGTGACTGGAGAGGGAAGAGGGAATCCTGGCAAAGATGATATTATGGAAGCCATGGGAGGAGAACATTCAGGAAAGAGATGTCACTAATATAAAATGCTGACAAGAAGGTGAATGAGTAAAGAATGAAGCATATTCTTTGGATTTAGCAGTATGAAGATTTTGATATTAATATTATGTCCTTGACTTTCACCAAAGGATGACATGAGAAAGGACCAAATGACAAATGTGACAAAGCATCCCATAAAACTGATACTGCCAAAGATTTGAGTCTTTAATGTTTTTACCAGTCTGTCATATACGTATATACTTACTAAATTCTTATCAAAGATTACTGTCAGGAAAACTTTTCTCTTTCATGCTTCTATTCCACAGACAGCCATTGAGTATCCACTGTATGACTCACTAACGAGTGCCTGGGATACAAAGTGAGTTGAGTCATAGTCCCTACTCTCAATAAACTCATTAAAAATTCACTCACTTATATAATAAATATTTGTTAAGCCCCTACCATATGCCACGCCCTGTGCTAATCACAAGATGGATATAGTCCCTGCCTGCATGTGGCTTATGGTTTATTTCCTGAAGAACTGTTAAGCTCTCATTTGTTGGACAATGGTCACTATATAACTATCAAATTTTCCTTTTTGTGTTCACATCCAGGAACCCCCAAATTATATATTCACTTATATATCTGGAATAATTCTATCTCACTCCACCCAAATTCTTTGATATGGCCTTTTAACCTTCCTTTAACAGCTCTTTTTGCACGTCTTTTATCATATGACCCTGAAATCCTTGATGAAAGAAACTAAACTATAAATAAGAAACAAAGAAATACACACAAATTATGAAAATACTGAGAATAGTAAGAAATGGAAAAAGAGCCCTTCCCAGCTATTGTGTTTTGTTTAGATTGCCTTCATACAGCAATTACCCTTTTATTTCACTTAAACTGTCTTTCTCCAACTTTCCAACCACTCGACTAGGAAAACTAATTTTAACTTCCAAGCTACTCACTGAAACAGAACAGGATCACATAAATATACCCCCTCAACTACATATCAGTCAGATCCATGAGCTAGAGTCAAAGACAAAGGCTGTGTGGAGGATACAAATGAATGAATGATTCAAACAACATAACATATTTTTGAGAATGAATGACTCTGTTTTTAGGGAATTTCCCCCCTTTCCCCCTCTACCTTTAGAGTACTTGGTTTTACTTGCTAATTTATTACTCAGGTCCTTGGTGTGATATATGTTGGTTAGGGAGGGAGGTGGATGTGGAAATACTGGACATTTGATCTGTTTCATCCCAGTGCTTGAAGTCTGGGAGTGTGATTTCTAGTACAGTGCTTAGGAAAACGAAATCCCATAATAAAAAAAGATGTGTTCATCCCATAGAGTTTATTGAAGTAGGATTTTATTTGCATGTGTGTGTGATGAGAACTGATTGTACTATGGAATAAATAAGTCTGTTTGTATGCATTTTTCTGCTTTCTTTTAAAAAAGGAAATGGGAGTCAGGAGAATTGCCAATAAAGCCTACATATTAGACTGATTAGGAGAGAAAAACAAATGAAAAAAAATCACTTCAATCCAAACCACATCACAGAGGGTCAGCCTCCATGAGCACTTCCATGGAAATAGGACCTTTCCCTTCCTGATGCTTTCCATGTCACTTTGGCCCTGGTTTGGGTTAGCACATCATTTAACAATGCTGAGGCTAAAGGACCACATAACGTTTCCTTTGATGTTGCTCTCTGCTACTAGACCCTTTGTGAAGGAGGATGTGGAGACTACAAGTAGGCCTAGGACAAGAGAATCTTGCTGCTAGCCAGCAAGAAAAAATAATGTTATTTGTTTCCTTTATTTTCCCAATTTCTATTTTGTGGAGGCCAAGGCTTACTTCTCAGAAATAGACATCACATGGGCATACAGAAGACAATTTGGAGGTGGAGGGTCCCTCTGTTGCTGTTTGGATGGGCAGCTCTGTTTGCTAGTTTCTATGTGTGGTGCCTCTCAGTTTCTTCTCTCTTCCTTCCTCCCACTCCAAGTTGCCTTGACAATCTTTTCTCAAACACGCCAGCACCAACTAGTATGATTATGGAGACCAAGATTTTCTAGAATGAGAACAGGCTTCCTTTTTCTAGGGGCTTTAGCCTAGAGAAGCTGAACTTGATGACTAGCCTGGTTGTCTGCAGTTCAGATGTGGCCTGGTGAAAACGAGAAAGTGGAAATGGAAGCCTAACTTCAGATTTTTCCAAGATTCCGTCTCTGTCACTGTGGCCTTTAGAACATATAGTGTTTATGCACTCCCGATAATGTTGAGTAATGCCAATCTGACTGGAATAATCCTGAGGTGCACCAAGCTTGCGTTCCAGACATGCCTTATAAAGGCTTGTGCTAACAGTCTTTGGTACATACTTTTTTCCAGATACCTCCTGTATTTCCTTTTCATACCATTAGAATCTATCTATCTATCTATGTAATCTATTTATCTCTCTATATATTATCCATATCCTTTTGTGTGCTTCAGTTGCTGTTTGATAGCAGTGACCCAAATGGTGAGTATGTGTTAAGGGTAAATCTAGAAGGACAATGTAGATGTAGATCTTTTGCTTCTGTGTCATGCTCACAATCATTGCCTTATGTGGCACCAGAACTTGGAAGAGATAGAAATCAGAGGTGGAAACAGTTTGTGCTCTAAAAAGCAAAGTAATTGATGGGTTGCTAGGACAGATAATAGGCAAATAACCCAACAAGAAGGTCCTGGAAAGCAAAGTCCAGGGAGAGAGCTAATATTGGGAGACTGGAAATATAGTCAGAGATAAGGAGTTGAGAACATTGGCACTGGTATGAGGCAACCTGAAATATTCTGTCCACTGGTTACCTACCCATCCAGGGCTGCTGTATTAGGCTGCCTCCTCTTTTCTTTCCCCTTTCTCTTCCTTCATTTTCATTAAAAAAGAATTTGTCAGAAACTTACTATGTGCTAGACAGTGGATTTATTCCCTTAGTACCTTAAAAGTGTCTCTGTTAAACTAAGGTCTGTAGCCCTTAGTTCTTTCGAAGCAATCTTATGCTGTTTCCCTATGATCTCTTTATTTCCTTATTTCTACAGTAGACTTACCGAAGTAGTTGAAGATAGTGGTCAAAATTAAGATAATATAACAGTGAGGGTATGGGAAATTTGTTGGACACTTACTATGTGGCAGGTAGTTCCTCATATATGTATTTCATCTCTTGATTGTCATAACAATCCTGTGATGAAAATAGTGTTATTATCTCCATTTGCAGATAATTTTGGTTCAGAGAAGTTAAATAACTTGCCTAAGGTCACACACTTAGTGGGCAGCTGCTAAGATTCAAACACAGGTGTGTCTAACAATAATGCCCATGTTCTTTCTTTTGTACTTCCAGAAAAAGAATGTCATTCATCAACACCTACTGATTTCCAAGATTCAATGCATTCCAAATAGTTACTGCCTTCTCGAGCCACTTTACGTCATCTGAGTTAAGTTCAGCTTTCTTAGTGCTAACCTTCACAGCCCTAAGAGATTTAAAAAATGTGGAGGATTTCACCGTGACATTTTCACAAGTGTCTTCAAGGACAGACAAAGACAAGAGCATGAAATATGTCTCACCTCCATGCCCAGCTTTAAAAATCTGGGGCTTAGAGTCTTATTTCTATTCATTCACCTGCTAAGAAAATCTAGATGACTTTGTGTCCTTTACTTTGGGATTAACGAATGATGAAATAGGTCACATCTCTGGAGATTCTGTCCTAAAAAATCTGGCATCTTCACATCAGTTTTTTTGGAAGAAATATACTTGGTAAAAGGATTATGTCTTCCTTTAAGAACACAATTCAAAAAGAAATTTCTAAGTACCTATAGAGGGATGCACATTGTGGGAGATAGACAGATGAATACAATTTGAGCACAGACCTTACATTCCATACTAATGGATTCAAGTCATTCTGTACTTAACCCACAGGCACTGAAGGGTTTTGAAGAGTAACATGACATGATCATTTTTGGGCCTCAGGAAAATTACTTTAGGAAGATTACTCTAAATGCTCTGTGGAGAATGGATTAGGAAAGGGTGAAAGGAGAGGAACAGAACATTTGGGGGCTCTTGTTAGTCCAGATGGCAATTCTGAGGTGTTTATTTAAGGTAAGAGAAATTAAAAGGAGGAAACAAATTAGTCCTGTTTATAACCAATTAGAAGAAAGGGATTGGAGTTGTCCAGGATGATACCTAGATTTCTTTTTTTTTCCTAATTGCTTTTCTCCCCAAATCCCCCAAGTAGATAGTTGTTTATATATATATATATATATATATATATGTTTGTTTGTTTGTTTTGTTTTGTTTTGTTTTGTTTAGTTGTGAATCTTTCTAGTTGTGGTATGTAGGATGCCGCCTCAACGTGGCCTAATGAGTGGTGCCATGTCTGCGCCTGGGATCCGAACTGGTGAAACCTGGGGCCGCCGATGCAGAGCGCGCGAACTTAACCACTCAGCCATGGGGCTGGCCCCTGATACCAAGATTTCTGACTTGAGTGATTGTGTAGATAATTGAGCTATTACAAAGATAGAGAACATTAGAAGGGGATTGAATTGAGATAGAGGTAGGAGGAAAGACATGTTTTTGGAAATTTTGAGATGGAGGTGCTCTTTGTCCATTCGGATGAAGGCATGTCATGCATAGTTGGAAACCTGAATATGAAGCTCAGAAGACAAATCTTGAATGGGATATAGATAAAATGACAATATATTGAATTGAGAAGACTCAAGGATAAAACTATAAAGTACAATATAGAAGAAGGAGCACATGAAGGAAACTAAATAGTAGCTAGAGAGATGGGAAGAGAGTTTCATAAGGAATTGGACATGTTTCGATTAGTTGTTAATGACCAGAGAGATTAAGTAGGTTTAAAATAATCTAGTGACCTTAGAAGCTAAGAGGTCAGCAGCACCACTTTTGGGAGTAGTGATTGGAATGGAAGCCAAATTACTGTACATCGAGGAGGGAATTGTTGGTGAGGAAGTAGAGAAAGCATAATCTTTTTTTATAAAGTTGTCTGTGAAGGAAAGAAGAGATAGAGAAAATTAGAAGAGAAAGTAGGGCCCAGGGAATTACTGTTGTTGATACTGTTGTGGTTGTTTTTAAAGTAGTGATACTTGAACATACTACGTATGCTGAAGGGATAGAGACAGTAGGAAGCAAATAGCAAGATTGTCAAGGAAGCAGGAGAGGATGGGATAGGCAATGAAGAGGAAAAGGAATAATGCTTCTTTCTACTGAGATGTCAGGAGGAAAGGAGTTAAGGATGGTACAGATGCAGACAAATTTGTAGGGTTGGAGGCAGGAAGTCATGGAAGTTCCTACCTGATGACCTCTATTTTTCTCAGTAAGTAGGAGATCATGTCATCTGCTCAAAGGGAGGGCGCCATTGTGATGGGGATTCAGAAAAGAGGTTTGGAATTACTGATGAGGATACTGGGAGTGGGAGTTGACTAGAAGAATTTCTGAGCTGCACTGAAGCCCTGATTTGTAGGATTAGAGGATTTGTAGTGGTCACTTTGTGCATGGTTGTGCAGTTTTCTCCTTTGCAGTACTCAGGTGCTTGGGTTCAACAGCAGAGAAGAAAGGTGCTTAGATTGCTTCAAGACTGGGGTTTAGTAGGGAAGATATGATTTGGATAAAAGGAAAATGGAGTTAAAAGTCCTGGGAAAGAGAGAAATTGAGGTCTATGGTGTCCAAACTAGATATTGAAGGAAGTGAAGAGAGAGCTAAGTGGTGCACTGGGATAAAGGAAGGGGTTGGATGACCGTAGGTTGGAGAATAAAAATAGAGAAACGAGTAAGAGAGATGGAAGTAGATTATCTTGGGGTCCTTTAGTGAGATGTCTGAATTTATGTTTTGTAGATGAAACAGTTTTGCCTTATGACAATGTTCAGATGTGGCCAGAGGAACGGGCGACTGAAGCAGAGTTTATAAGTAAATTAAATGTAGTTGAAAAGGTCAAGGAATCATTGGACTAAGGTAGTAGGTGGATTGTTTACATGGACATTGAAATCTCTCTAGATGATGTCAAAGTTTTTTCTTTTTATTGAGTTCATAATAGTTTACATCAATGTGAGATTTCAGTTGTACATTATTTCTTGACCATCACCACATAAGTGCTCCCCATCACCCCCTGTGCCCACCCCCACCCCCCTTCCCCTGGTAACCACTGAACTGTTTTCTTTGTCCATGTGTTTGTTCATATTCCACATAGGAGTGAAATCATCTGGTGTTTGTCTTTCTCAGTCTGGCTTATTTCGCTTAGCATAATTCCCTCCAGGTCCTTCCATGTTGTCGCAAATGGGATGATTTTGTCTTTTTTTATGTCTGAGTAGTATTCCATTGTATATATATACACCACATCTTCTTTATCCAATCATCAGTTGATGGACACTTTGATTGTTTCCATGTCTTGGCTATTGTGAATAGTGCTGCAATGAACATAGGGGTGCATATGTTACTTTGGATTGTTGATTTCAAGTTGTTTGGGTAGATACCCAGTAGTGGGATAGCTGGGCCATATGGTAGTTCTATTTTCAGTTTTTTGAGGCATCTCCATACTGTTTTCCATAGTGGCTGCACCAGTTTGCATTCCCACCAGCAGTGTCTGAGGATTCCCTTTTCTCCACACCCTCGCCAACATTTGTTATTTTTAGTCTTAATGATTATAGCCATTTAAGAGGTGTAAGGTGATATCTTAGTGTGGTTTTAATTTGCATTTCCCTGATGATTAGTGATGTTGAACATCTTTTCATGTGTTTATTGGCCATCTGTATATCTTCTTTGCAAAAATGTCTGTTCATATCCTCTGCCCATTTTTTATCAGGCTGTTTGTTTTTACATTGTTCAGCTGTGTGAGTTCCTTATATATTATGGAGATTAACTTCTTGTCCGATATATGATTTGAAAATATTTTCTCCCAATTGGTGGGTTGTCTCTTTGTTTTGATCCTAGTTTCGTTTGCCTTGCAAAAGCTCTTTAGTCTCATGGACTCCCACTTCTTTATTTTTTCTTTTGTTTCCCTTGTCTGAGAAGACATGGTGTTTGAAAAGATCCTTTTAAGTTTGATGTCAAGGAGTGTATTACCTATATTATCTTCCAGGAGTCTTATGGTTTCAGGACTTATCTTCAAGTCTTCGATCCATTTTGAATTTATTTTTGTGTATGGTGTGAGATAATGGTCTACATTCATTCTTTTGCATGTGGCTGACTAGTTTTCCTAACACCATTTATTGAAGAGACTATCTTTTCTCCATTGTATGTTCTTGGCACCTTTGTCGAAGATTAGCTGTCTGTAGAGGTGCGGTTTTATTTTTGGGCTTTCAGTTCTCTTCCATTGATCTGTGTGCCTGTTTTTGTAGCAGTACCATGATTTTTCGATTACTATGGCTTTGTAGTACATTTTGAAGTCAGGGATTGTGATGTCTCCAGTTTCGTTCTTTTTTCTCAGGATTGCTTTAGCAATTCTGGGTCTTTGGTTGCCCCATGTGAATTTTAGTATTCTTTGTTTTATTTCCATGAAAAATTTCGTTGGGATTCTGATTGGGATTGCCTTGAATCTCTAGATTGCTTTCAGTAGTATGGACATTTTAACTATGTTTATTCTTCCAATCCATGTGCATGGAATCTCCTTTCATCTCTTTATGTCATTATCAAATTCTTTCAGTAATGTCTTATAGTTTTCATTGTATAAGTCCTTCACCTCCTTGGTTAAATTTATTCCTAGGTACTTTATTCTTTTAGGTGTGATTGTAAATGGAATTGTATTCTTGAGTTCTCTTTCTGTAAGTTTGTTACTAGAATATAGAAAAGCAATTGATTTTTGTAAGTTGATTTTGTACCCTGCAACTTTACTGTAGTTGTTAATTATTTTTAATAGTTTTCCAATGGATTCTTTAGGGTTTTCTATGTATAAGATCATGTTGTCTGAAAACAGTGAGAGTTTCACTTCTTCACTCCCTATTTGCATTCCTTTTATTCTTTTCTCTTCCCTAATTGCCCTGGCTAAAACTTCCAGTACTATGTCAGATAAGAGTGGTGATAGTGGGCATCCTTGTCTTGTTCCTGTTCTCAGAAGGATGGCGTTCAGTTTTTGCCCATTGAGTATGATGTTGGCTGTGGCTTTGTCATATATGGCCTTTATTATGTTGAGGTAATTTACTACTATCTCCATTTTGTTAAGAGTTTTTATCGTAAACAGCTGCTGGATCTTGTCAAATGCTTTCTCTGCATCTATTGAGATGATCTTGTGGTTTTTATTCCTCAGTTTCTTAATGTGGTGTGTCACACTGATTGACTTGAGGGTTTTGAACCATCTCTGTACCCCTGGTATAAATCCAACTTGATCATGATGTATGATCCTTTTGATGTATTGCTGAATTTGGGTTGCCAAAGTTTTGTTGAGGAATTTTGCATCTATGTTCATCAGTGATATTGGCCTGTAGTTTTCCTTTTTCATGCTGTCCTTGTCAGGCTTTGGTATCAGTGTGATGCTGGCCGTGTAGAATGTGTTAGGAAGTGACCCATCTTCCCTAATTTTTTGGAATAGCTTGAGAAGAATATGTATTAAATCCTATCTGAAAGTTTGGTAGAATTCCCCAGGAAAGCCGTCTGGTCCTGGGCTTTTATTCTTTGGGATGCTTTTGATTGCTGTTTCAATCTCTTCCCTTGTGACTGGTGTATTCAGATTATCTGTTTCTTCTTGATTCAGCTTTGAGAAGTTGTAAGAGTCTAAGAATTTATCCATTTCCTCTAGATTTTCCATTTTGTAGGCATATAGTTTTTTTGTAGTATTCTCTTATAATCCGTTGTATTTATGTGGTGTCCGTTGTTATTTCTCTCTTTCATTTCTAATTTTGTTTACCTGAGCTTTCTCTTATTTTTTTTGTAAGTCTGGCCAGGCGTTTGTCAATTTTATTTATCTTCTCAAAGGACCAGCTCTTTGTTTCATTAATCCTTTCTACTGCCATTTTAGTTTCAATAGCATTTATTTCTGCTCTACTTTTTATTGTTTCTCACCTTCTGCTGACTTTGGGCTTTGTTTGTTCTTTTTCTAATTCAGTTAGGTGTAATTTGACATTGCTTACTTGGGAGTTTTCTTGTTTGTTAAGGTGTGCCTGTATTGCGATGAATTTCTCTATTAATATGGCTTTTGCCATATCCCATATGAGTTGGTAAGGTATGCTATCATTTTCCTTTGTCTCCAGATATTTTAGATTTCTCTAATTTCTTCAATGATCCATTTCTTGTTCAATAGCATGTTGTTTAGTCTCCACATCTTTGTCCCTTTCTCAGCTTTTTTCTTGTAATTAATTTCTAGCTTTATAGCATTGGGATCAGAAAAGATGCTTGTTATTATTTCAATTTTTTAAAAAATTTATAAAGGCTTGCCTTGTTTCCCAACATATCCTTGAGAATGTTCCATGTGCACTTGAAAAGAATGTGTATTCTGCTGTTTTTTAGTGGAGTGTTCTGTATATGTCTGTTAAGTTCAACTGGTTTAGCTTTTCATTTAATTCCACTGTTTCCTTGTTGATTTTCTGTGTGGATAATCTATCCATTAACGCGAGTGGAGTGTTGAGGTCCCTGACTGTTATTGTGTTATTATTAATATCTTCTTTTAGTATTGTTAATAGTTGCTTTATGAACTTTGGTGCTCCTGTGTTGGGTGCATAGATATTTGTGTTATTTCTTCTTGATGGAGTGTTCCTTGGATGATTATGTACTGCCCTTCTTAGTCTCTCTTTTCCTGTCTTATCTTGAAGTCTACTTTGTCTGATATAAGGATTGTGGCACCTGCTTTCTTTTGTTTGCCATTAGCTTGGAGTATGGTCTTTCATCTCTTCTCTCTGAGCCTGTGTTTGTCATTGGAGCTGAGATGTGTTTCCTGGAGGCAGCATATTTTTGGGTCTTGTTCTTTAATTCATGTCACCACTTTGTGTCTTTTTATTGGAGAATTCAATCCATTTATGTTTAGGGTGACTATTGACATATGTGGGCTTAATGCTGTCATGTTATCAATTGTTTTCCAGTTCTCCTGCATTTCCTTTGTTTCTCGTCCTGTGTGTTTTGGTCTACCCATTGAATTATGTAGTTTTTTATGACGTATTTCTTTGTTTTTTCCTTATTTATTATTTGTGTCTCTGTTCTGCTTTTTTGTTTAGTGATTACCATGAGGTTTATATTCAGAATCTCGTGTAGTCCATTTTCTGATGGCCTCTTGTTTTCTTAGTCTAAACTGATTCAGTCACTTTCCTCCTTCCCTCCTAAGATATGTTTCTCACATCTTATTCCCTCTTGTGTTGTGATTTTGTGTTTAAAATGACAAGAATGTCTTTGTTTTTGGTGTTTTCTTTCCCCATATCTTTAACGCTATACTTGAGTATTTGCTATCCTATTCTGATTCTGTTTACCTATTTATCTCCTTATTCCATGCTTTCTAACCTCTTTCTACAGTTTTTTTTCAGGTACGATGGCCTTCTTGAGGATTTCTTGGGGCGGGGGGGTCTCGTGGCTATGAACTTCCTTAGCTTTTGTTTGTCTTGGAAAATTTTTATTTCTCCATCATATCTGAAGGATATTTTTGCTGGATAGAGTATTCTTGGCTGGAAATTTTTGCCTTTAAAAGATTTGAATATGTCATTTCATCCTCTCCTAGCTTGTAAAGTTTCTGCAGAGAAATTTGCTGAAAGCCTGATTGAGGTTCCTTTGTAGCTTATTTTCTTCTGCCTTTCTGCCCTGAGTATTCTTTCTTCATCATTCAGTTTTGCCAGTTTTACTACTATATGCCTTGCAGTAGGTCTTTTTACATTGACATATCTAGGAGATCTGGAAGCCTCTTCTACGTGGATTTCCATCTCTTTCCCTAGGTTTGGGAAGTTCTCTGCTACTATTTCTTTGAGCACACTTTCTTCTCCATTCTCCTTCTCTTCTCCTTCTTGAATACCTATAATTCTTATGTTGCGTTTTCTAATTGCGCATTTCAACATGTGTGTCTTTGATTATGCAGATCTGCTCCTCTATGATGCCCACTTGAGCATTCAGGGAATCCTTACTTTTTTTTATCTGTTCCATTGTGTCTTTCATCTCTAATATTTGTGATTGATTCTTCTTTATAGTTTCAATCTCTTTTGTGAAGTAGCTCCTGAACTCATTGAATTGTTTCTCTACATTCTCTTTTACCTCATTGAGTTTTTTGATGATAGCTATTTTGAGTTAATTGTCATTTAGATTACATATCCCTGTGTCCTCAGGACTGAATTCTGGGTACTTCTCGTTTTCTCTCTGTTCTGGAGATTTGAAATAATGTTTGACACTGCTAGAGGGAGTGGCTCTGGTCTTACGCATCCTGATATTATTTGGTTACAGTTACCACCTATTGCCACTGTGTGGGGGTCAAGAGCCACGTATTCTGAGCCCTCTGCCTTCAGCTGAGATCCCAGGCAGTGGAGCAGGCACGGGTATCTGGAGAGAGGGGCTCTTTCTCCTGCATGCTCTTGGAGCTTTCTCACTTCGCTCTTGCTATCTGCTCTTCTGGGGTGTTGGCTTGATGATGTCACCCCCGACAAAAGCTCTCACCTGGTAGAGGTCTTCCCTCTAGGCTGCATGGGCCCCTGGGGGTCCTTGATGTTCCTGTGGATGAATGTACCCTCCACCATTCCTTCCCTCTTGGAGGCCTCCCACCATCGTGGATTGCAGTCTATTAGGAGAGGGAGTGAAGTTTTCTCTTACTCCATTCCAGCTCTTTTGAGGGTGATTCCAGTCTCTCTGCCCTCCGTCATATGGCTATGTGTGTTTCTATGACGTTTTTGTGTTGTGTTAGGATGTCTTCTATTGGAATATGACCATCCCTGTTCATTGTATGTTGAAGGGGAAAGAATCCCAGGCAAGTTCACTCCACTGTGATGCTGACGTCACTCCAATGATGTCAAAATTTTAAGTGGTAAAGTAGCTTGGAGCTAAAGACCTTGTGAAAGGACTGGGGCAGTGGTCAACAGATAGCATCAAAGTGGAAGGAAAAGATGGTAGAGCTAGATGGCATGTATCTCAAGGGACAAAAATTTCGGTGTATGAGAAAAGGGGAGTTTTGATGTGGAAGTGGCAATGGGAGCAAGGAGACCACGAACACCACTTCTGGAGATGTGGGGATCATGGGAGAAGTAGAACCAGTATTTGATGAAGCTGCAGGAGAACCAGTTAACTCAGAATTTGCCAATTGTCTCAGTACTAGAGATTTGAGGTTGACCTTTTATTGTTTATGGTATTTGTTGATTAGAATTTATTTTTTTCTATTTTTATCTTTACACATGAGTAAAAGGAGTCTTTTATTTTGTTCTTAGAATGAAACAAACCCAAAGACTTTGAGGCATTGTGGGATTTGGGAATGATAATTTGGCTATAACTCAAGGATCTAACTTCTAGTCTTGGCTCTAACATTGTGTTATCTTAGAAAATTCTCTTGCATTCTCTAAGGAATTTTTACTAGAATACCTCTAATGTTTCTCCATCTTTGTCCCTTTGACGTTGTTCCAATGAGTCTTATTTGTATACCTTTTTTAAAAATTTTAACTTATCCTGCTTGTTTTGTCCTGTGGATCCACAGTCCTGGGATAACGTGATATGTCTTTTGGTGGTCCTAGTCAAATGCAAATAAATATTGAACTTGGGAAGAGTAATATATTTATAGTCATTATTATTCATGGAGTACAGAGATGTATAACTTGAAGTTTGGGAAGGGGCAAGAAAAGTTTTGGAGCTTGAACTTAAATATAAACATGTGCATGAGGTGTTACCAGGCTGGGTGGCAAAGGAAGAACAGGCCTAGTTGAGTAGTTTTGGTGGTAGTGGCAGGAGTAAGAGTGGGGAAGGACACAGGGTAAATATCCAGGGGATATCTGTGGTGGCCAATGTGTAGCTACTTAGAAGGCTACTTTGAGGAAAGGGGATCATGAACTTAGCATCTACTGTGTTCAAGGCAGGTGACATTCATCATGCCAATTGGATCCTCAAATCAACCTTGTCCAGTGGTTGTAATTAAGTTTATTTTACAGAAGGAAAAAATGAAAGATCATAAAAGTTAAGTAAAATGTCTAAAGTAACAGCTAGTAAATGGTAGAGGTGGGATTCAAATGTAGATCTTTCTGACTCTAAAGCCCATCTTCTTAACCATTCCAAACTGAAATTCTGCATTAATAGGTGTGAACAGATTAAAGAAGAAGGAAAGTTATAAGGTGAATCAGTATAAAATAAGAGTTAAGCATATGGACTCTGGAGTAAGACTGCTTGGACTGGAATTCCCTATCCACCACTTAATAATTATGCAAACAGAAAAGCCATTTGAGTCCTCTGATGCTCAATTTCTTCATCTGTACAATGGAGATGCTAATATCTATTTCACAGGGTAACTGTGAGAAGTGAATGGTTTAATCTATGTCAATCATTGGACACAATGAACATTAGCTAATAAAGAAATAATAATAAGTATTAACTAATAAAAGAACCAGAACCCAGGAAACATTTATATTTTAAGTGACTAAGGTGTAAGAGACCCTAGGAAAAACTTTTGTCCACTTCACAATTGTGTTAAGTGTCAGTCCATTTGTTTTTTAATGATTGGCACCTGAGCTAACATCTGTTGCCAGTCTTTTTTTTCCTTTCTCCCGAAAGCCCCCTAGTACATGGTTGTATATTCTAGTTGTCGGTCCTTCTAGTTCTCCTATGTGGACACTGCCTCAGCATGGCCTGACGAGCAGTGCTAGGTTTGTGCCCAGGATCCGAACTGGAGAAACCCTGGGCCACCAAAATTGAGTGTGCGTGCGAACTTAACCACTCAACCACAGGGCTGGCCCCTAAGGATCTGTACTTTTATAAAATTGTGTGTGCCAATTACCAATGAGCACTTCTTCTTCAAGAAGATTTTTTTATTTGGCCCTTGGTAAACATTAGCAATGTAGTTCTTGTCCTCTGTTTATGACAATAGACAGAACCAAACATAATCTATGTGCCTTTGGTCTTAACCTTCTTGTTAAACAATCGATTCAGCCAAACAACTGGCCTGTTTACTGAAAAAGTTAGTCGAATTGTCAATTTACGCATATAGTGCTAGGTCAATTAATAAATCAGAAAGGCAACACACAACACCCTAATTCTGTTAAATTTTTCATTTTTCATCCAGATAGTCTTTCACCATGGAGACTTTGCTTCCATAATGTTTTCCTTTGCTCTCAGGTAATAACCTATTAACTTTAGGAAGTACTAATTGCCATATATCCTGGGAAGAAAATTATAAAAATAAATCACCCTAATCCTACTGAAATTGGGATTCTGTGGGCCTGATATCTTCTGAGATCTTCAAAGTGCTTCCAGGGATTTCACAGAGTAAGAGAATTCCCCTTTTCATGTGAAAAAAAAGCTTCTGCCTCACAACTGAGTGTGTGGAATCTTCCAGATTTTGCCAGCATTGGTTTATAATCTGAGCTACACACTCAGTGAGACAAAGTGGGACTCTAAGAGGAAAACTTTAAAATGTAGGTGTGTTTGCCTTTCATTTTTGTGCCTTTGATGTTTGGTCTACATTCAACTGACCAAAAGTTTACTGACTTCATTAGTCCTACTTCTTCTCAAAGCTGATTCCTTATAGAAACCAAGATCTGTATATGCTTATTTTTTTCCTGAGGGGACAAAAACTTCCATAAATGTGCAGCTGAATGTTTATTTCCATTTTACACATTTACATAAATTAAGTCAAAGCAGCTTTTGCTAACTAGAGTCAGTTTGAATGAACCCCAAAGGGTTAAGAAGAGATTCCATGCAACAAGAGTCAGACTCAATTTCTTATAGCCAGGTAGATAGACAAGCCTACCGCATTCCACCCTCTGATTTCTGCTACTTCTCCTTAGAATCCACCTTAGATCTAGCCAGCACTATGGGATGGGACATGTTGCACTTAAATGTATGCCTTAGTCCTCAACTATGCATTTCCCCACCACAATTGAAGAGAAGCAGAATCAATAAAATGGTATCATCTGTTATCTTTCTGCTTTCATATATTTTCTAAGCAGAAATCACTAGGTCATTAGCAGAGTAGTCCGAGTAGATTAAATTCATTCAATCCTCACAGGCGCAGTACTATCTTAGGGTAGTTGTGGGCCTGAGAAGAAAGAAAATCTTGGTCCTCCTTCTGATGATCAAGTTGGGAAAATAAGAAAGACATACAGACTGTCCAAAACAGGCAGTAAATAGGCAAGAGGTATATTAAGTGTTGACCACAATAAATAAATTTGGAATAAAGAGAAGGGAGATCTCAATTTAGAATAATTAGAGAAGATTTCTTAGAGGAAGGTAGCTAGATGTTGAGTGTGGGTGGGAGTTAGATACATACAGGGGAAGTAATGATAAAATTCTAGGTAGGGGTAGAGGGAGATGCATAGCATGAACAAAAAACCTGAAGATAGACAAAGGAATGTGTATAGGACTATAAGGAGACCACCTTGATGGAAGCAAAAGTACTGAGGTTGTAGTCTCGTTTAAATTACAGTTAGATACTCTCCATTGGATGCGGTGAGGTGAATTGAAAACCTGGTAATGCTTGTTAAAATACAGATTACTGGTCCCCACTCCCAGAGTTTCTGCTTTCGTAGGTCTAAGTGAAGCCAGAAAATTTGCATTTCTAACACACTGCTAAGTGACTGATGCTGCTGCTCTGGGGAGCACATTTTGAGAACCACTGATCTCATCTAGAGACTGTGAAACAAACAACTTTATTATCACTGTTTTTTTTAAAGACTTTATTTTTTCCTTTTTCTCCCCAAAGCCCCCCGGTACATAGTTGTGTATTCTTCGTTGTGGGTTCTTCTAGTTGTGGCATGTGGGACGCTGCCTCAGCGTGGTCTGATGAGCAGTGCCATGTCCGCGCCCAGGATTCGAACTAACGAAACACTGGGCCGCCTGCAGCGGAGCGCGCGAACTTAACCACTCGGCCACGGGGCCAGCCCCCATTATCACTGTTTTTTAACCACAGATAAAATCTGGAAGATCAAGGAAAGTTCCTATAGGACTATCAAAGCTATCAGCATCTATACATTTTTATATCTACCACTCTCCCTAATTAGAAGCGTTAAAGAGATTCCAGTTCAAGATGGTGATGTAGGAGGATCCTGAACTCATCTCCTCCCACATACACACTGAATCAACAGCTACACATGGAACAATTTCCTCTGAAAGAAACCCAAAAACTAGCTGGATGACTGCTATACGTTAGGTAAATGAGAAAAAACCCATGTCAAAATTGGTAGGAAATGCTGAGACACAATCTCACCATTGTGTAGGTGGGAAATTCTGAGACACTGCATCCCCAGTGCAGTGACTCACAACTGTGGAGGAACTCACAACTTCAAGCTTCTCCATGAGGAGTGAAAGGTTTGAATACCATATCTGGCACTATAACTCCTTATACCTGCAGCTGAGAGACAAGTCCCGAAAACATTTAGCTTTGAAAGCCAATGATGCTTGCATCCATGAGACCCACAACACATTGGCAAACTGAGAAATATAACTTAAGGGCTCATGTGGAATCACTGTGATGTGGCTATACCCCATAGCCCAACACAGAGGCAGCTGACTGAAACACCCAGTCTTTCTGTTAAAGAGGTCTATTTACTTATCTTAAAGCTTCAGCCTGAGAGGCTGGCATCTAATTCAACATATGTCTAGGAGCCTACTGAAATATTCTCCAAAGACTGTGGAGGCTGGCAGGTGCCATCTTTGTGCTGTCCCTCTGCCAAACTCCAGGCTGCCAGTATCCCCTGAAAGGAGCTTATACACATGTCTGGTACCTGGCTTTCTGGCTGCTGCCACGGGAAACCCCTTGATCACTTGCCTCTAGTGGCCAGTGCAGCTTACATTTGCAAGTCCCATGAGACTGTAACAAGCGGAGAATGAGTACTTAACTGGAAAACTCCCCAGGGTACAGTGGAGAGGCAGCGGATGAAACACCCAGTCTTCTGAGAAAGAGAGCTATTATGTTATCTTCATAGCTGTGGCCTGAAGGGCAGTTTTCTAATTAAACATGCATCTAAGTGCTGACTGCACTTACCTTCGAGACTTGAGAAGGCAAATGGGTGCCATCTTTGCACTCTCCCTCTGCCCTGCCCCAGGATGCTGGTGTCTCCAAGAAAGGAGATTGTGCACAGGTCTGGCACCCTGGCTTTTGACACTACCACTCAGTGGATACATCCCTTGATAGATAGCCTGCCTATGGTGGCCAAGGGGCTTGTGTTCACATGTTCAATGGGATGGTAACACACAAAGAAATAATTCATAACTGCTTATTATCCCAGGGCTCAGCACAAAGCAGCAGACAGAAATGCCCATCTCCCAGTCTTCCCCTGAAATGGGTGTATTTACATACTTTAAAAGCTGCTACCTCAGGGTCTGGTTTCCAATCAGCCTGAAACTAGGTGCTGACTGAGATCTTTCCCTTTGGGACAATGACAAGTCTTGGCACACCCTCAACTAATGAAAGTCACTAGAAACAGATTAGTTTATTTGGACAATCACAAAGGTTTGAGAGACAACCACAAGTAGGGCATAGTTGAACAATAAGGTTCATCTTCTACATGAGGGCACTCCTTCAAGACTGGGAGAGGTGGCTGTTTTATGTAATGCGTAGACATCAACACAGAGAGTCAAGGGAAATAAAGAAACAAAGGAATATGTTCCAAATGAAAGAACAAGATAAAACCTCAGAAAAAAAATAAAATGGAGATAAGTGATATACCTGATAAAGAGTTCAAAATAATGGTAATAAAGATGCTCACTGAGGTTAGGAGAACAATGCATGAAAAAATTAAGAATTCCAATAAAGAGATAGAAAATATAAGAAAGTATAAAACAGAAATCACAGAGATGAAGAATACAATAACTGAGCTAAAAAATACAATAGAGGAGTTCAACAGCAGACTAGATGAAGCAGAAGAAAGGATCAGCAAACCTAAAGGCAGGGCAATGGAACTCACCCAATTAGAGCATCAAAAAGAAAACAGAGTGAAAAAGAGAGATAGCTTAAGGGGCTTATGGGACAACATCAAGAAACCAATTTTCAACTTAGAGTGATCCCAGAAGGAGAAAAGACAAAGGGGCAGAAAATTTACTTGAAGAAATAATTGCTGAAACAGTCCCTTACTTGGAGAAAGAAACAGACATCTAGATCCAGGAAGCCTAGAGTGTTCCAAACAGTATGAACCTAAAGAGACACACCCCAAGACACATTATAATTCAAGTGTCAATAGTTAAAGATAGGTAGAGAATCTTAAAAGCAGCAAGAGAAACACAACTTGTTATAAACAAGGGAGCCCCCATAAGACTATAAGCACATATTTTCAGCTGACACTTTGCAGACCAGGAAGGAATAGCATGGTATATTCAAAGTCTTTAAAGAAAAAAAACTGCCAACCCAGAATATTCTATTTGGCAAGGTTGTCCTTCAGAATTGAAGGAGCAATAAACAGTTTTCCAGACAGGCAAAAACTAAAAGAGTTCATCACTACTACACTGGCCTCAAAAAAGTGTTAAAGAGACTTCTTTGAGCTGAAATGAAAGACAATAATTAGTAACAGGAAAACATATGAAAACATAAATGTCACTGGTAAAGCTAAATACATAGTAAAATTCAGAATGATCTAATGTTTCAGAGGTTATAGGTTAATCACTTATAAAGCTAGTATGAAGGTTAAAAGACAAAAGCTGTAAAATATCTACAATGACAATAATTTCTTAACAGATACACGAGGTAAAATGATATGAGTTGTGACATCAAAATATACAATGTGGAGGGAGGGAGTAAAAATGTAAAGCTTCAGAATGTGTTGAACTTAAATTGTTATAACTTAAAATAGACTGTCATAAGTATGTTATTTTATGTAAGCCTGATGATAACCACTAAGCAAAGACCTATAGTAAATACAGGAAAGAGAAAGAGAAAGAAATCTATGTATACTACTACAGAAAATCATCAAATCACACAGGAAGGAAGCAAGAGACAAAGAAAGAAACAAAGGAATGAAAAAACAGCCAGAAAACAACGTCAAAATAGCAATAAGTCCATACCTATCAATAATTATTTTAAATGGAAATGGACTAAATTCTCCAATCGAAAAGCATAGAGTGGCTGAATGGATAAAAAAAATAAGACCCAACTATATGTTGCCTACAAAACACTCACTTCAGATGTAAGGACACACACAGACTGAAAGTGAAGGGATATAAAAAGATATTCCATGCAAGTTAAAACTGAAGAAAGCTGGTGTAGCTATACTTATATCAGACAAAATAGACTTAAAGACAAAAACTGTAATAAGAGACAAAAAGGTCATTATTTAATGATAAAAGTGTCAATCCAACGAAAGGATATAACATTTGTAACTATTTATGCACCCAACATAGGAGAACTTTAATATATAAGGCAAATATTTAACAGAAGTAAAGCAAGAAATAGACAGCAATACCATAATAGTAGGGGACTTTAATAGCCCACTTTCATCAATGGATAGATCATCCAGACAGAAAATTAATAAGAAAACATTGGCATTAAATGATATATTAGACAAAGTGGACTTAGAGATTTGCAGAAATTCCATACAAAAGCAACAGAATACACATTCTTCTCAAGTACACATGGAATATTCTCCAGGGTAAATCATATATTATAGCACAAAAGTCTTAATAAATTTTAGAGTATTGAAATCACATCAAGCACAGTGGTATAAAATTAAAATTCAATTACAAAAAGTAAATTAGAAAATTCACACATACATGGAAATTAAACATGATACTGAACAACCAGTGGGTCAAAGAAGAAATCAAAAGAGAAATTAAAAAATATCATGAGGCAAATGAAAACGGATATACAGCACAACAAAACTTATTGGATGCAGCAAAAGCAGCTTTAAGAGGGAAGTTCATAGTTATAAATGCCTATATCAAGAAACAAGAGAGATCACAAATAAACAACCTAACTCTACACCTCAAGGAATTAGAAAAAGAACAAACTAAGCCTAAAGTTAGTAAAAGGAGGGAAAGATCATAGTGGAAATAAAGGAAATGGAGACTAAAAAACAATAGAAAAGATAAATGAAAATAAGAGCCCATCTTTTTAAAAAGATTAACAAAATTGACAAACTTTTAGCTAGACTCATCAAGAAAAAAAGACATAACTCAAAGAAATAAAATCAGAAATGATGGAGGAGACGTAAATTATGCCACAAAAATACTAAGGATCATATGAGGCTACTATGAACAACTCTATGACAACAAATTGGACAACCTAGGCAAAATGGAAAAAATTCTTAGAAACATACAACCTACCAAGACTGAATCAGGAATAACTAGAAAATCTGGACAGACCAATTACTAGTAAGGAGATTGAATCAATATCAAAAATCTCCCAACAAAGAAAAGCCCAGGACCCATTGGCTTCATTGGTCAATTTTACTAACTATTTAAAGAAGAAATAATGCTAATCCTTCTCAGACTCTTCCAAAAAATTGAGAAAGAGAAGAATTTGCAAACTCATATTATAACTGCCCTGATTATCCAGCATTACCCTGATTCCATAGCCAGAAAATGACACTACAAGAAAAAAAATACAAGCCAATATCCCTCATGAATATGATGGAAAATTCTCATTAAAATACTAGCAAGCTGAATTCGGCATCACATTAAAAGGATCATTCACCATGATCAACTGGGATTATACCTGAGGTGCAAGAATGGCTTAACATATGCAAATCAATAAATGTGATACATCACATTAAAAAAATGGAGGATAAAAATCACATGATCATCTCAATAGGTGCAGAAAAACATTTGAGAAAATTCAATATCCATTCATGATGAAAACTCCCAAGAAATTCAATAGAGAAGGAACATACCTCTACACAATAAAGGCTATATACGCCAAGCCCATAGTTAACATTATATTCAATGTTGAAAAGCTGAAAGCTTTTTCCTCTATGATCAGGAACAAGACAAGGATGCCTGCTCTCATCACTTTTATTCAACATTGTATTGGAATTCTTAGCCAGAATAACTAGGCAAGAAAATGAATTAAAAGGCATGCAAATTAGAAAAGAAGAAATAAGATTGTCTTTATTTGCAGATGATAAGATATTACACATAAAAACCCTAAATACTCTGCCAAAAAACTGTTAAAACTAATAAATAAATTCAGTAAACTTGCATGATACAAAATCAATATAAATAATTTGGTTTTATTTCTGTATACTAATAATGAACTATCAGAAAGAGAAATTAATCAAACAATCCCATTTAAAATTGCATCAAAAATAATAAAATGCCTAAGAATAAATTTAAGCAAGGAGATGGAAGACCTATATGCTGAAAACTGTAGGACATTATTGAAAGAATTGGAAGAAGACATAAAGAAATGGAAAGATATTCCATGCTAATGGATCAGAAGAATAAACATAGTTAAAATATCCATATTCCCTACAGCAATCTACAGATTCATTGCAATGCCAATCAGAATCCCAATGACATTCTTCACAGAAATAGAACAGTGAATCCTAAAATTTATATGGAACAATGAAAGACCACCAATAGCCAAAGTAATCCTGAGAAGAAAGAGCAAAGCTGGAGGCATCACAATCTCCGACTTCAAAATATACTACAAAGCTATAGTAATCAAAACAGGATGGTACTGGCATTAAAATAGACACACAGATCAATGGAGCAGAATTGAAAGCCCAGAAATAAAACCACACAACTATGGAAAGCTAATCTTTGAAAGTGGAGCCAAGAATGTACAATGGAGAAAGGAAAGTCTCTTCAATAAAAGATGTTGGGAAAAGTGGACAGCCACATGCAAAAGAAAGTAGCCCATTATCTTACACCGTACACAAAAATTAACTTGAAATGAATTAAAGACTTGAATGTAAGACTTGAATCCATAAAACTCTTAGAAGAAAATGTAGGCAGTACTCTCTTTCACATCAGTCTTAGCAGTGTCTTTCAAATACTGTGTCTGCTCAGGCAAAGGAAACCAGAGAAAAAACAAACAAATGGGACTACATCAGACTAAAAAGCTTCTGCAAGGCAGAAAAAAATCAACAAAATGGAAAGACAATTCATCAACTGGGAGAAAATGTTTGGATATATGGATATTTTTGCATATATCCAACAAGGAGTTTATTTCCAAAATATGTAAAGAACTCATACAACTCAGCAACAAAAACACAAACAACTGGATCAAAAAATGGGCAGAGGTTATAGACAGACACTTTTCCAAAGAAGATATACAGATGGCAAACAGGCACATGCAAAGATGTCCAACATCATTAATTATTAGGGAAATGCAAATCAAAACTTCAATGAGATATCATCTTACAGCCCTCAGAATGGCTATAATTATCAAGACAAGAAATAAAAAGTGTTGGAGAGGGTGTAGAGGAAAGGAACCCTCATACACTGCTGTTGGAAATGCAAACTGGTGCAGCCACAATGGAAAACAGTATGATGATTTCTCAAAAAATTGAAAACAGAAATATCATATGATCCAGTTAGCTCTACTACTGGGTATTTATCCAAAGAGCATGAAATCAACAATTCAAAGAGCCTTATGCACCCCTATGTTCATTGCAGCATTATTCACAATAGCCAACACATGGAAGCAACCCAAGTACCCATCCACTGATGAATGGATAAAGAAGACATGGTGTATGGATATACAATTGAATAATAGTCATAAAAAAGACAAAATTTTGCCATTTACAATAACCTGGATCCACCTTGAGTGTATTATGTTAGTGAAATAAGCCAGACAGAGAAAGACAAACACCATATGATTTCATTCATATGCAGAAGAGAAACAAACACATGGATAAAGAGAAAAGATTAGTGGTTGCCAGAGGGAAGGAGGGTGTGGGGATAGCAAAAGGGGCTAAAGGGGCACACATATGTATAGTGATGGATAAAAATTAGACTATTGGGTGAGAGCATGATGCAGTCTATACAGAAACCGCTATATACTAACGTACACCTGAAATCACACAGTGTTATAAATGAATATGACCTCATGAAAATAGTTAAATAAAAAGAAAAGACAAGATATAACAAGTCTTGGTGAGGACGTGGAGAAAAGTGAACCCATGTGTACCGTTGTTGGTAACGTAAACTGGTGCAACCACTATGGAAAACAATATGGATGCTACACAAAAAATTAAAAATAAAACTATCACATGATCTAGCAATTACCTGTCTGGGCATTTATTTGAGGGAAACAAAAACACTAACTCAGAAAGATATCTGCACCCTCATGTTCATTGCAGCATTATTTACGGTAGCCAAGATATGGAAACAACCTAAATGTTCATTGATATATGAAGGGACTAAAAAACCATGGTATAAATTTATACAATGGAATATTATTCAGTCATAGAAAAGAAGGAAATCCTCTCATTTGAAACAACATGGATGGACATTTGAGGAATTATGATAAATGAGATGTCAGACAGAGAAAAACAAATACCATATGATCTCACTTATAAGCAGATTCTAAAAAAGACAAATACAAGTATACCCCCCAAATCATAGATACAGAAAACAGATTGGTGGTTTCCAGAGGTGGGGAGTTGGGAGTGGGAGAAATTGGTGAATGTGTTCAAAAGGTATAAACTTCCAGTTATTAAATAAATAAGTCCTGGGGATATAATGTACAATTCAATCTCTATTGAATGGTTATATTGCGTGGTTACTATAGTTAATAATACTGTATTGTATGGGACTGCCCAGTGGCACAGTGGTTAGGTTCGCACATTCCGCTTCTTGGCAGCCCAGGGTTCACCAGTTCGGATCCCGGGTGCGGACATGGCACCGCTTGGCAAAAGCCATGCTGTGGTAGGCGTCCCACATATAAAAGTAGAGGAAGATGGGCATAGATGTTAGCTCAGGGCCAGTCTTCCTAGCAAAAACAGGAGGATTGGCAGTAGTTAGCTCAGGGCTAATCTTCCTCAAAAAAAAGAAAATACTGTATTGTATACAGTCATGCTTCACTTAACAATGGGGAACGTTCTGAGAAATGCATCACTAGGCGATTTCATTGTGTGAACATCATAGAGCATACTTACACAAACCTAGGCTATATGGTACTAATCTTATGGGACCATTGTCATATACGCAGTCTGTCATTGACCGAAATGTCATTGTGTGACTGTATTACATGACTGTATTGAAAGTTAAGAGAGTAGATCTTAAAAGTTCTTATCACAAGAAAAAAAATTGTAATTATGTGTGGTGGGTGGTAGCTAGACTTACTGTGCTGACGATTTCATAATATATACATATATACAATCATGCTGTACACCTGAAACTAATATAACATTGATGCCAATTATATCTCAATAGAAAAAGATTCTAAAAAAAGAAGTGTTAATATTAGGAACAAAATTTGTGGATGTGTGAGTTGTGGTGGCCAGAATATAATATGATTTAGCAAGTCAGTCAAGGATCAAGCTTGAGTTTTCCAAAGTTCTTTGGATAAATCAGTAAAAAGCAAATCTCTCTTCTCCTTTCTCTGATAACTATGGCAAAGCAAAGATTTACCATGTTGGATCCATGGCTGCTATAGCAGAATTTCCTCAGCAGAGTCCAGTCTAGCACTCCATAATTTAGAAAGCTATGATTCTACTTGGGTTGTCACAGCACTGTTGGAATCAGAAGCACCCATCAAACCTAGATCATAAATATGCAGTCACTTAGCTCAGGGGAAGGACTTCTACTGGGTAGGTTCTGGAAAGAAATTGGTCCAGAACCAATGTTTCTGCTGAGCTGATTCATTGAAAGGACTCATTAAAGGGTGTCCATTCTGCATGAATGCCAACATAGTCACTCCTTTGCAAGTAAAAATAGTCCTTAATGTTGAGTCTAGCCCTGACGTGAACCAAGGTAAACGTTTACTCTGGAAACTTCTTGAAAACGTTTGTTTTTCTAAATCTGAATCAGTGAGAGAACAAAGGTGAGGATTCAGAAACTTTGAATCCCAGATTTGTACTCAGTACGTTAATGTGTTTCCCACCACCCATTTTTTTCTCTCTTTTTGGAAAATATAATCCTTTGCACTTCCTAAGGATGATGGATAACCGAGAAATTCAGCCTTTTGGTTGTTCTTGCCTGATGAGCAATTCTGTGCATAGGGGGACAAATGAACAACAGCCTTAGGTTAAATGGCCAGGCATAAGCTATGCTACATGGCAGGACCCCGGGATAAACTACAGAGGGAAAATTCCCTGGAGCTGGATATGAAAGTCGCTGTGGCTTCCTGAGTCATCTGGCATTAGAAACCTCTGAAACAAATCACTTTACTCAGCCAATGGCTACGTCATGCTTCTTCCTCTATTTTCTGTATCTTACATATATTTGTGCTGAACTAGCAATACCTTCACTGCTTTGCACTAAGATAACCTTTCCTATTAGTTCCATCTGATTCCTTGGTCCTCTTCTATCCATTCATGTCTCTTTTGATTGGGTATCTATGGAGATACAGCACAGTCCTGTAGATCACATTCTAGACAGGAGGTTGGAAGACCTGGGTACTAGTTCTGTCACTAGCTATGTGACCTTGGGAAAATTATATAATTACAGAATTATTTGGCTCATTGCCTCCTAAAGTGTGGAATGTATACCATTGATAGGTTTGTGAGTTAATTGTAGGTGGTACATATATTAATACTTTCAATTTAAATATTAATTTGAGTGTGTATTTAATTCAATTCAGATTATAAAAGCTATAACTAGGACATTAAGTTTATGAATTCACAGATACTGTTGCTTAAGTCAGGCTAAAATAGTTATTAAAGTAAAAAAAGAAATGCATTGACAAAGAAAAATATTAAGTAAACAATCATATGGATAATATGCCAATATGCCAATATACGCCAGGGAATGACTAGAGTCTTGGGGAAATTTTTCTATAACTAGAAGGGGAACTTAGACAGCATCTAATTAGCTATTCACTTTGCCATTAAGCACGTATTTACTGTGCAGATGCTTTGTGTCAGGTATTGTGTTAGGCATGGGTGCCAGACATTAGGGATTCAAATAAACACAGTTCATCTTGACCCTTATGATCCTCAGTTTAGCATGTAAGGGATATGTAAACAAATATTTACAACACAATATAGTAAATTCTACCACAGAACAATAAACAAGTTATCTTGGAGAACGTGAAAGGAAAAAAAGACTAACACTACTTGTGGGAACAGGGAAGACTTCATAGAGCAGTTGCAATTCGAGTTGAACCTTGAAAACTTAGTACATTTTAAATAGGCAAAGAAGAAGGCAGAAAAAGCAGGATGGGCAAAGGTGCACAGTTTGGGAAAGTTGTGTGGTATTGTGCATAATAACCTGTAGATTGGGGATTTGGGAATATATAATGTTGGGCTAGGGGAGAGGAGCAAAGGTAAGGCTGAAAAAAGAGGTAGAGGGCTAGATTGGGAAAAGATTTGAGTGTCGTGTTAAGGAGATGCAGGTCATGGTGAGGAGACCATGGAGAGAAGATAATTAAAGGATTTAACCAGGGATAAACCATGATCAGATTTACATATTTAAAAACTTATTCTCCTATAGAGATTGGATTAGAGGAGGGCAAGACAAGAGTCAAGGCAACCTGTCAGAAGGCTGTTACATAAGCCCAACTAAGAAATAATAGTGACAAGAGGATAGACTTCCATTTCTGACCAAGATGGAGGGACATGGACTGGATTTACCCACATGTCTGAAACTAACAAAAACAATAGCTAAAGGGCATCTATGAAAAACCTACAGCTAACATAATACTTAATGGAGAAAGATTAAATGCTTTTCCTTTGAGATCAAGAGTAAGGTAAGAATGTATCCTTTCACCATATCTATTCAAAATTGTACTGGAGGTTTTAGCCAGTGCAATAAGGCAAGATAAAGAAAGAAAAGCTACCCACATTGTGAAAGAAAAAGTAAAATTCTCTTTCTTCACAGTTACAACAAAATAACACTACACACTTAGTAGAATGGCTGAAATTAAAAAGCTTGACCATGCTAAGTATTGGCAATGATACGGAAGAACTGAAATTCTCATACATTGCTGATGGGAGTGTAAAATGGTACTTTGCAAAATACTTTGGAAAATAATTTGGCAGTTTCTTAAAAAGTTAAACAGATACCTGCTGTATGATCCAGTCATTCCACTCCTTTGATATTTGCCAAAGGAATGAAAGCATATGTTGATAAAAAGACTTAAACATAAATGCTCACAATACCTTTATTTTTAATAACCCCAAGTTGGAAACAACACAAAAGTCCATCAAAAAGTGAAGGGATAACCAAATTGTGGTATATCCAAACAATGAAATACTATTCAGCAGTAAAACAAATAAACTATTGATATCCTAAGTACATGGGTATATCTCAACATAATTATGTTGTAAAAGAAACTAGAAAAAAAGTACATACAGTATGATTCTATTTATATAGAAGTCTAGAAAATGCAAACCAATTGTATTAGTTTCTAGGCCTGCTATAACAAAGTACCATAAACTGAATGTTTAAACAACAGAAATTGTCTCAAAGTTCTGGAGGCAGGAAATCCGAGATCAAGGTGTCAACAAGATTAGTTCCTTCTGAGAGCTATGAGGAAGCATCTGTTCTGTGCCTCTCTCCCAGCTTCTGGTGGTTTGCTGGCCATCTTTGGCACTCCTTGGCATGTAGAAGCATCACCCTGATCTCTGCCATAATCTTTACATAGCATTCTCCCTGGGTGTACGTCTGTGTCCAAATTTCTCCTTTTTATAAGGGCACTATTTGTATTGGATTAGGGCCCACCCTAATCTTAACTCGATTAAGTCTATGAAGACTCTATCTTCAAATAAGGTCATATATTGAAGTACTGGGGTTTAGGAGTCAAATATATGGATTTGTGGGGGACACAGTTCAGCCCATATGACTAATTTATAGTGACAGAAAGCAAATTAGTGGCAGGGATGTCGGCATGTGAGGAAGGGTGGGAGGAAAAATTACAAAGTGCATGAGGAAACTTTTGGGGGTGATGGATATGTTCATTATTTTGATTGTGGTAATGGTTTCACAGCTTTATTATATGTCCAAATGTATCTAGTTGTACACTTTAAATATGGGCAGTTTATTGTATGTTAATTGTAGCTCAAAAAATCTGTTTAAAAAGCCTATGCTAAACTAAAAACAAAACAAAAAAACCCTTACTGAATGGGAAGAATCAAAAACTATACACTGGTTTCTTGGCTTATGTTTTTGGATAGTGGGTGCTGCCTACTGTAAATAAAAGTCTGAAAGGATCAATTTAGGATGAGAATGGGAAATGATGAATTCAATTTTGAACTTCTTGACTTGACTTGGATATTTTTGTGGGAAAATTGGAGATGTCCAGTAGGTAGTATTATAATGGCTCAAGAGTTCAGGAGTGAGCTCTTGGCTGGGCATAGGAGTTAGTTGTATGTGGGTGGTAGTTAAAGCCATGGCATAAATGAGATCACCTAGAGCAAAAGCACAATATAAAAAATGAGAGCCAAGGACAAAACCCTCGAAAACAGTAATATTTAAGGGATGTGCACAGAAAGAACAGCCATTAAAGGAGACAGAGAAGGACTTTTCAGAGTGTGAGGTGGAAAACCAGAGGGAATGCTGTCCTGGAAATCAACGTAACAATTGCCATGAGGAGGGTATGATTATCTGTGTTCATTATCATAGGACGACATTGTGTGAAGTTAAGAAACTTGCAGTAATTACTCCACATGCTAAAACCAGTCAGGTAAATATGGGCCACCATGATTCCTGCCTTCATACATTATATAAGTTAATTAAAAATAGGCAAAACATTCACAAAAAATTCTATAAATCCATAGTGGATTACGTTAGGTATGCTAAGGAGTTTTGACAACAAATAAAGTATTTGCACACTTGTGGATTTACTGCAAATATATTTTGAACTCACACACACCCACACACATACTTACTAAATTACTGTTAACTCTAGAAGAGTCTGTGAAAGATCATTTAGTCTCTGCCTCTGCTTCCAGGTGATTTCCTAAAGCTTGCAGGAACTTATTTTTATACTGTCCTCTCTCAGATAGTCAGTGAGCTAAAGTTTTTAGCAGCTGCAGAGTTGGGGGTGTTAAAGCTAAAAATAGAAGCAAGTTTAGGTGGAGTCCTGGGAAAACGTGGACAGGATGTTGAAACTCAGGATGTGGAGCCAAAATGGAGTTGAGGGCTGGCCAGGATCAGCTACCAAGTTAACAGAGAAAGAGATGACAAATTGGAGTGTGGTAAGTGTAAGAGTCAGTCTGTGGGCAAGTGTGTAATACAAGCCAGCAAGAGTTTCGGGGAAAGCTTGACAAGGGAACTTGGAGCATTTGGTGATCAGTCTAGACAGGTATCTGTGGATGATATCCTGCTGTGGTGGTGGTGGTGGTGTTGATATTCCTCTGCCAATCTTGAAGGTACAGTTTTCTGAACTTTACTCATCTCATGGACTCTCTCTGTCTCCCCTGGGCCAGGGCCTGGGCTCTGTGAAGACTGCAAGGGTGGGAAGACTGCTATGATGCCTTAGGGCTGCAGAGATCGCTCCTTCCCATTGAATATATATTGTTAATCTGCCCTAGTGCCAGTAGACAATCCTTATATCTCCATAATGATAGAAATAGAGCACAAAAGTGCCCACTATTCATTGGGATCCTGTTTATTTGGGTTTAGGAAAGTTCCTTCTAAGAATGGGAGGTCCCAAAAGTAGAGGGCATCTAGATCAGTAGAGTCAGCTTTGGGTGAAGGTCCCAGAAAAGCAATTTTCTTGATAAGCAAACAAAACAAAACAAAGCAAAAAACAAACAAAAACAAACAAAACACAGGTAGCATGAAGTACCTGTAGTCCTTTGGATAGAAAAGGGATTCCTACCAGCAATCCATCCAAAAGTCTGTACTCAATTTTTTTCCGGACTGTTTCTCGCTGGAGGGTGTACTTAGGAAGCTTTAAAAATGCTTGTGATTTGGTTTTGGAAAAGAATCAACCCTCTTGGCAAAGATCTGTACCCAGGGAATTAGAGCGATGGTGCAGTTAAAATCATGTTCCCACTTGCTGAAAGTGTCACTGAACAGTGCATACTTGTAGGACAGCCCAGAACAAGGGAATCCTGGATGGCTTTCCCCATAGTTGTCCCAATTTAGGCTGTGTGCAGGCAACAGAGTTGCATTAGTAAGATGCAAATGTCACAGCCCAAGTATTCCACATATGTTTCCAGCCAAAATCCTGAGCAAAAGGGGAAATAGAGGGACAGCAAAAAGTAAAATTGGAGAATTTCAGTAGTGTCTTGCATCCTGACTACTAGTGCTTGGGGGTTGAAGGTATGGGCCCTACCGACAAGGGATCCCAGTGATAGTATTTAATATTACAGAAACAGAAACAGTCATACCTCCAGAAGGTATGTATTTTAAAAGACCAAGCACTGAGTGAAGTTTTCAGAGATCTCTAAATCTATGGAGGCATAGATAAGGATATACAACAAAGGGTATGATTGTTAGTTGCAATCCAGGGACATCATTTGACAACGGCGGCAGGGAGGCGGGGGTCGATCTTATGTTCACTAGCTAGCAAACTGGGATATTTACTCTGGATAGGAATGTATTAGTTTACTGGTTGAGAGGTTCTTATGTTGTGGGTCATTTTGTTCACAGTGAAGGAATAAGCACTTCTTCATCCAGTTGGTTCACCAGCCTTTTATGATGTGAGATCAAGTCAGGAAGAGACACACCTGTAAATGCACTGAGTATACCATATGTCAGACACTGTGCTAAACCCTCTACATGGATTATCTCACTTAGTCCTCACAATGCTTTGAAATAGATACTTTTATTTTATCCCTACCTCATATATAAGAATTAAAATCTTGCCCAAGGTCACAGAGCTAGAGAGTGTGAGAGTAAGGATTTGAACCCAAGCAGTTGGACTCAGATCTTGTGTTATTAATCATTATTCACATAGGTACCCAATACTAAATTTAATCTCTGGTAAGATCATGAGTGGCTCATGTAGGTTTGAGTTGGGAGGAAAGATTCAAGAGTATGGATTTGGGGTGTTAAGTTTATGGTTAGGGTAGCTCTCATTAGGTACTGAGTCACTACTCCAGCTGCATATGAGTACCAGTGTCTGGAAGGTGGTTGACTGCTTCTCCCAGGTCAGTTCATCTGAGTGGGATTCTTGAAACTGGCCACAAAGGAAGTTATGCTCTATTCTAAATCTGAGCAATACTATGGGGTATGTGCAGATAGCATCATGATAAAGCCTGACAAAGCAAAAAGATTTTTCCATCAGTTCTTGCGTCCTTTGTGGGCTCCTTAGAAGACTCCCACAGTTGAAATATGTATAGAGCCGCCTATCTTTTCTGGTTTCCTGAGAGACTTCTTGTTTGAAAGGATACCTTAAAGGTACCATAAGACTATTGAGACCCTTCCAAATGGTTTTAGAAACTTCATAAACCCCAAGGCTGATGCTATGTGGTGCAGTGGGTGTGCCCGCTACCCAGTGACGTTGGTCTGCCACATTTTTATCTACTTAGTTCTGTACCTGGGCCAGGAAGCCCTCTTCTCCAGGTGGAGGGTGGGGTTTTCTGTTTACAGGATAAAGACGCTCTATCATCTCCCTAGTGTTCCCTGGATGCAGGTGTGGTCCAGAAGAACAGATTCTCATCTGGCCTTATAGCTGGGTGGACCTATAACAAGCTGTCAGCTCTGAGATGGAAGTGTGCAAAGCCTCAAACAGGCAGGCTGAAGTGGGGTGGCTTGAGAGTCTGGATAGGATACCAAAAATCAAGTGTGTAGAGACAACAGCTCTGTTTAGATCCCAGGCAAGCCCAATGAGAGAGGGCAAAGTTGCCCCAACTGCTCTTTTTGTTTAAAGCTTCTTGGTATTGTCCAAGTACTGAGGACCTGGAGCTGGAGCTGGAATGAGGAGAAACTGGTATGTGTTAGCCATTTTCGAATATGTAGCAATGTTCATGTTTTAAAGCCAAATATGTGTGTTTCTTCAGTTATCCTTCATTCAAGTATAGTCACCCGCATCACTTGCTGAAAACAACTGTTATTCTACGTGGACAGATTGTTCAATGTAAACTCTCAAATGGTGGTACCTGTACGAAACCAATGACATTGCTACCTGAAGTAGCAATTGGGGCTCTTGGAGCAATTAAAGCCCTTCTCTGGTTTAGCCAGAAAAAGGAAGCATACAAGGTGCAGACAGTAAAAGTGAATTGGTCAGTTGATCAATGTCCCACTTCTCAAATTTCTGGAAATTCTACTTAGAAAACCTAGCTTCTGTGCTACAAAGTCTGAAATAAAGATTGATGAGACACCCTGGAATTTTGTGGGCTTTTCTAAAGACTATGTAAAGTCTAGCTATGCCAGGACATGTTCTTTATTACGATTTGTAATATTAATTATTTGTAGTGTATGATTAAAGTTCTAAGTTACAATATTTAACACTTGTGTTGGACATTTTATTGAAAATGAGTAACGGTGTACTAATACTCCAAGGGCTGTTGAATTTTTTAGGTCATGGTGTGCTTTTTTTTTTATTGAGGTCATGTTGGCTTATAACATTGTGTAAATTTCAGGGTACATTATTATATTTCAGGTTCTGTATAGACTGCATCGTATTCACCACCGATAGTGTAGTTTTTATGTGTCACCATGCATGTATGTTCCTTTATCCCTTTGCCCTCCACGCCCCTCTCTAGTGACCACTTATCTGTTCTCCTTATCTATGTGTTTATCTTCCACAAATGAGTGAAGTCATATGGTATTTGTCTTTCTCTGTCTGACTTATTTCCTTACTGTAATACACTTAAGGTCCATCCATGTTGTCACAAATGGCAAGATTTTGTCTTTTTATGGCTGACTAGTACTCCATTGTATATATATATAACACATCTTTATCTATTCATCCATTGATAGGCACTTGGGTTGCTTCCATATCTTGGATATTGTGAATAATGATGCAATGAATATAGAGATGCATAAATCTGTTTGAATTATTGATTTCATGTTCTTTGGATAAATACTCAGTAGTGAGATAGCTGGATCATATGGTATTTCTATTTTTAGTTTTTTTAAGAAATCTCCATACTGTTTTCCATAGTGGCTGCACAAGTTTGCATTCCCAACAGCAAGTGTATGAGGGTTTCCTTTTCTCTACATCGTCTCCGCATTTGCTATTTCTTGTCTTGTTAATTACAGCCATTCGTGTTGGTATGAGGTGATATCTCTTTGTAGTCTTGATTTGCATTTCCCTAATAATTAGTGATGTGGCACATCTTTTCATGTGCCTATTTGCCATCTGTATATCTTCTTTGGGAAAATCTTCATAACCTCTCCCCATTTTTTGATCCAGTTATTTGTATTTTTGTTGCTGAATTGTATGAGTTCTTTATATATTTTGGAAATTAACCCCTTGTTGGATATACAATTTGAAAATATTTTCTCCCAGTTGCTAGATTGTCTTTTCATCTTGTTCATGGTTTCCTTTGCCATGCAGAAGCCTTTTAGTCTGATGTAGCCCCATTTGTTTATTTTTTCTTTTGTTTCCCTTGCCTGGGGAGACATAGCATTCAAAAAGATACTGCTGAGATTGATGTCAAAGAGTGTACTGCCTATATTTTCTTCAAAGTGTTTTATGGATTCAGGTCTTACATTCAACCCTTTAATCCATTTTGAGTTAATTTTTGTGTATGGTGTAAGATAACGGTCTACTTTCATTCTTTTGCATGTGACTCTCCAGTTTCCCAACACCACTTATTCCTTTCTCCTTATTCCTCTATCCATTCTAAGTTCTTGGCTCCTTTGTCAAAAATTAGCTTTCCATAGATGTGTGCTTTTATTTCTGGGGTCTCAGTTCTGTTCCAGTGATCTGTGTGTCTGTTTTTCTGCCAGTACCATGGTGTTTTGATTACTATAGCTTTGTAGTATATTTAAATTAAGGGAGTGTAATACCTCTAGCTTTGTTCTTTTTTCTCAGGATTGTTTTGGCTATTCGGGATCTTTTGTAGTTCCATATAAATTTTAGGATTCTTTGTTCTAACTCTGTGAAGAATGTCATTGGGCTTCTGATTGGCATTGCATTGAATCTGTAGATTACTTTAGGCAATATGGACATTTTAGCTATGTTCTTTTTTCTAATCCATGAGCATGAAATATCTTTCCTTATTTTTTTTTTGAGGAAGATTAGCCCTGAGCTAACATCCACTACCAATCCTCCTCTTTTTTCTGAGGAAGATTGGCCATGAGCTAACATTCGTGCCCATCTTCCTGTATTTTTTATATGTGGGATGCCTGACACAGCATGGCTTGTGGCACATAAGTCTGTGCCCAGGATCCAAACTAGTGAACACTGGGCTGCTGAAGTGGAGCACGTGAACTTAACGACTGTGCAACCAAGTCAGCCCCCTCTTTCCATTTATTTTATGTCTTTGATTTCTTTCAATGTTGTCTTATAGTTTTCAGTGTATAGGTCTTTCACCTCCTTGGTTAAATTTATTCCTATGTATTTTATTATTTTTGTTGAGATTGTAAATGGTATTGTATTCTTGACTTCACTTTCTACTAGTTCGTTGTTAAGTATATAGAACTGCGGCTGATTTTTGTATGCTGATTTTGATTCTGGAAATTTACTGTATTTGATGATTATTTTAAGTAGTTTTTTGTGAATTCTTTAGGGTTTTCTATATATAGAATCATGTCATCCACAAATAGTTGAGAGTTTCATTTCTTCCTTTCCAATTTGGATCCATTTTATTTCTTTTCTTGTCCAATTGCTCTGGCTAAAACTTTCAGTACTATGTTGAATAAGAGTGGTGAAAGTGGGCTTCCTTGTCTTGTTCCAGGTCTCAGAGGAATGGCTTTCAGTTTTTCTCTGTTGAGTAGGATGTTGCCTGTGGGTATGTCATATAGGACCTTTATTATGTTGAGGTACTTTCCTTCTATATCCATTTTCTTGAGTTGTTTTTTTTGTCATAAGTGGATGTTGGATCTTGTCAAATGCCTTCTCTGCATATATTGAGATGATTGTTTGATTTTTATTCTTCATTTTGTTAATTTGGTGTATGACATTGATTGATTTGAGGATGTTGAAGCATCCCTGCATCCCTAATTTAAATCCCACTTGATCCTGGTGTAGGGTCTTTTTAAGGTATTTTTGCATTCAATTCATTAATATTTTGTTGAGGATTTTTGTATCTATGTTCATCAGCTATATTGGCCTGTAGTTTTCTTTTTTTTTGTATTGTTCTTATCTGGTTTTGGATCAGGGTAATGTTGGTCTCATAGAATGAGTTAGGAAGCTTCCCCTCCTCTTCAATTTTTGGAAGAGTTTGAGAAGGATAGATATTAAGTCTTCTTTGAATGTTCAGTAGAATTCACCAGAGAAGCTGTCTAGTCCTGGACTTTTGTTTTGGGGAAAATATTTGATTGCCGTTTCAATCTCTTTGCTTGTAAATGATCTATTTAGATTCTCTATTTCTTATGTATTCAGTTTGGGGAGGTTGTATGATTCTAAGAATTTATCCATTTCTTCTAGGCTATCCAGTTTGTTGGCAAGCAGGCTTTCATAGTATTCTCTTATAATGCTTTGTATTTGTTTTGTCCATTGTAATTTCTCCTTTTTCGTTTCTGATTTTATTTATTCCAATCTTCTCTCTTTTTTTCTGAGTGAGTTTCACTAAGGGTTTGTCAATTTTGTTTATCTTAAAGAATCAGTTCTCAGTTTCATTGATCCTTTCTATTAATTTTTTAGTCTCTTTCATTTATTTCTGCTCTGATTTTGATTATTTCCTTCCTTCTACTGACTTTGGGATTTGTTCTTTTTAAGGTTCTTTTAGGGAATGGGTAAGATCATTTATTTGAGATTTTTCTTGTTTATTGACGTAGGTCTGTATTGGTATAAATTTCCTTCTTAGCACTACTTTTGCTTCATCCAATAGGAGTTAGTATGCTGTGTTTTCATTTTTATTTGTCTCTAGGTATTTTTTTATTTCTCCTTTGATTTCTTCATTGATTCAATAGTTGTTCACTAGCATGTTGTTTAGTTTCCACCTGTTTGTGACTTTAACAGAATTTTTTCTTGTAGTTGATTTCCAATTTCATAGTGTTGTGGTCAGGAAAGATGTTTGATATGATTTCAATCTTCTTAAATTTATTGAGGTTTGCTTTTTTCCCAATATACGGTTTATCGTTGAGAATGTTCCGTGTTCACTTGAGAAGAATGTGTATTCTGCTGTTTTTGGATGGAATATTCTATATATACCTCTTAAGTCAATCTGGTCTAGTTTTTCATTTAATTCCACTATTTCCTTGTTGACTTTCTGTCTGTGTGATCTATCCATTGATGTAAGTGAGGTGTTGAGGTCCCCTACTATTATTGTGTTGCTGTCAATTTTTCCCTTTAGGTCTGTTGATAGTTGCTTCATATACTTTGGTGCTCCTGTATTAGGTGCATATATATTCATAAGTGTTATATATTATTGGTAGAATGTCCCTTTTATCTTTATATAATGCCCATCTTGTCTCTCATTATCTTTTTTATCTTGAAATCTATTTTGTCTGATATAGGCATGGCTACACCTACTTTCTTTTGTTTGCCATTTTCTTGGAGTATCATCCTCCATCCCTTCACTCTGAGCCTATGTTTGTCTTTAGAGCCAAGATGTGTTTCCTGGAGGCAGCATAGTGGTGGGTCTTGTTTTTGAATCCATGCAGCCACTCTGTTTCTTTTGATTGGTGAATTCAGTCCATTTACATTTAGTGTGATTTTTGATATATGAGGGATTAATACTGCCATTTTATCTTTTGTTTTTCAGTTTTTCTATATTTCAATTGTTTCTTTTCCCTTGTATTTCTCGCTGCCATTTCAGCTTGGTGGTTTCCTATGATGGTTTTCTCAATTTTCTCTTTATTTGTGATTTGTGACTCTACTCTGATTTTTCTTTTTGTAGTTACCATGAGGTTTGTATAAAAGATCTCACAGATGAGGTAGTCCATTTTCTGATAGCCTCTTATCTCCATTAGCCTAACTAGGTTCCACCCCTTTTCTCTTTCCCCTTCCATGTTTTTATTTTCACAAATTATTCTTTTTTGTGTTATGAGTTTGTGACTAAATTGAAGTGTTTATAATTATTTTTGATGGTTTCTTTTCCTTTATCTTTTGTGTTATAATTAAGTGTTGGCTAATCTATTCTGCTAGATAGCTGAAATGTTCTGATTTTGTCTGTCTACTTATCTCCTTTGTTAAAGCTTTGTAAACCTTTGCCTTTTTGCTTCAGGTAGGGAGGCTCCCTTCAGCATTTCTTGAAAGGCAGGTCCAGTGGTGGTGAACTCCCTCAGTTTTTGTTTATCTGGGAAAGCTTTTATTTCTCCATCATATCTGAAGGATAATTTCATTGGATAGAGTATTCTTAGATGATAATTTTGTCTTTCAGTGTTTTGAGTATATCATTCCATTCTCTCCCAGGATTTTGAATGTATCATTCTATTTCCTAGCCTGTGAGATTTCTGCTGAGAAATCTGCTGAAAGCCTGATAGGCATTCTTTGTAGGTTATTTTCTTCTATCTTGCTGCCTTTTATATTTTTTCTGTCATTTACTTTCGACAGTTTTAATATTATATGCTTTGGAGAAGTTCTTTTTGCACTGATGTAATTAGTAGTTCTATTGACTTCATGTACTTGTATATCCAGTTTTTTCCCCAGGTTTGGGAAGTTTTCAACTATTATCTCTTTGAACAAGCTCTCTGCCCCTTTCTCCCTCTGGGATATCTATTATCCTATGTTACTTTTCCTAATTGAGTTGGATATTTCTCAAAGAATTTCTTCATTTTTCTGAAATCTTGGTTCTCTCTCCTCCTCCACCTGAAGCATTTCTAGGTTTCTGTCTTCAAGCTCACTAATTCTCTCCTCCATAAGGTCTGCTTCAATTTTTTATGCTTTCTACATTATTTTTTAATCTCATTAATTGTGTTTTCATATCCAGAATTTCTGTTTGGTTCTTTTTTTAATAGCTTCAATCTCTTTTGTGAACTATTCCTTCTGTTCAATAATTTTATCCCTGAGCTCATTGAACTGTCTTTCTGACTTTCCTTGTGACTCATTCAGCTTCCTTATGACAGCTATTTTGAATTCTCTGTCGATTTGATTGTAATCTTCTGTGACTTCAGGTTTTATTTCTGGAGAGTTGTCATTTTCCTTCTATTCTACCATGTTACTATAGTCCTTCATTGTGTTTGATGAATTGATCCTTTGCTGGTACATTGGTGGTAGTAGTCTCCTTTTCTTACTTGGGTACAACTTTGGTTACTTTGATTCTGGTCTCCTGGGTCTCATGTTGTCCCACTGGCCCTTCATGGGCTTGGATGCTGCTGCCCCATGCACCATCTTCACTGCTGTTCCTGGGTTGTCTTGAGGTGCTGGTTGCACTGCTGCCAAGGGTGCTGGGTTCATGCACCTCATTGTTGCAAGTAGGGTTCTGTGGGCCAAGGGGCCTGAAGGCAGCCCTTGTTGCTGATGGAGCTGGTGTTGAAGTTGCTATCACTGGGGGCTGTGTCACTGGTTTTGTTGTGGTTCTTGATGCTCCTGAACAGAAATTCTACCTGCCAACACTGTAGGGGAGGCAGGGCATGTTTTTTCTGTTCCCACCCTGCCTGCTCATAGTTGTGCCAGTTGGGCTACTCTGCATTTGCCTGGGCTGGGCCACCACCACTCAGTGGGAAGCATTTGTATAGGCAGGGTTGCAGCCACTGGGCAGGGTACCTTCATGCTGGCTGGGCTGCCACTGCTTGATGGGGAGCATTTGCATAGCAAGATAACCATGGCTTGCTAGGCACTCCTGTTGGCCTGGCTCCTCCTGCTTTGCAAGCATTTGTGTGTAGGCCAGGCTGCCCCCACCTCTATTCACAGTCATGCTGGCCTCTGTGTGAGGATCCTGGATGACTGCCACCAGAGAGGGAGTAGGGGCACTCCTCTAGTTTCACTGCTTCCTGGGGCTCCAGTTCACCCACCTTCAGATGTTATAGCTGCATGGATCTCTCAGGCATACTGCTGGGCTGTGTAGAGAATCCTCTGTTCGTTAATGGATGTCCATTTAAGTGTAACTTAGAGTGGAGAGACCAAGGGAACAACTGACTCTGCCATGATGCTGATGTCCACAGTGTGACTTCTTAATATGGTTCTGAGGTCTTTGTGTCAATGAATTGAAACTAGCAAGAGCAACAAAATTAATGTTACTAAGTGGAGCTATATACAATATTTGCCCCATTTTTATTTTATTTTATTTTATTTTTGTTGAGGAAGAACAGCCCTGAGCTAACATCTGTAGCCAATATTCTTCTTTTTGCTTGAGGAAGATGGTTGCTGAGCTAACATCTGTTGCAGTCCTCCTCCATTTTGTATGTGGGATGCCACCACAGCATGGCTTGATGGGTGGTGTGTAGGTCCATGCCTGGGATCCAAACCCATGTACCCTGGGCTGCCAAAGTGGAGTGTGTGAACCTAACCATTATGCCACTGGGTCAGCTCCCCCATTTTTATGTTTTTAACAAAACTTTTCTTTTTCTTAGTGGGGAAAACAAATTTATATAAAAGAATATTTCCCATTTTTCTCAAATAATGCAAATTATTGCATAAAATAAGTGCAGTTATGTTTGTCTTTTAAGATATCCTGGAGTATATTCTTGTTCTTTAGTGATTATTGTCAAATGTTGTATTTACAAACATTATGAGCTAATCTTTAAAAATGCTCAATTTTAGTTTTGCAAACAGTAAGACCATTAAAATGTTTGCTTAAAATGGATACATTTTTAGAATTTTGGTAATATTTTGGTTTTTTGCTGGATAAAATTCCTTCACAAATTTGTTTGATGTAAGAAAGTTACTTTACATGTGGCAGCTTCTGACATTTTCTTTGATTCAAAAGTCTACTGCCTTTTAGCTTTCTTGGATTTCAGTTAAAAATAGGATAGGATGAGGGGCCAGCCTGGTGGCATAGTGGTTAACCTCACACACTCTGCTTCAGAGGCCTGGGATTTGTCAGTTTGGATCCCAGGCACAGACCTATGCACCGCTTTTCAAGCCATGGTGTGACCGGCATCACACATATAAAGTAGCAGAAGATGGGCATGAAAGTTAGCTCAAGGCCAATGTTCCTCAGCAAAAAGAGGAGTATTGGTGGCAGATGTTAACTCAGGGCTAATCTTCCTTAAAAAAAAAAATAGGATAATATGACAAATGAGGACTATTCATTCTCCATATCCTGAGGTGAAAAGTGAATAAGAGAAGAGAGAAGAGTCTAATAGGTATGGGCAGAAAAATAAAATAATGTGGTATGGAAACAAAGGCATCATTATAATTATTTTGTTAGAGACCCACTATAATCAGAAATAGTATCAAAATGAATTTAAGCCAACATTTTGCTTTGCATTCAGAAATCCAAGTTGCCTCTAATACTGACAAATTAGATATTTTATGCCAAATGAAGTTGTTCAAATGAAATTTTGTGACAGGAAAAAAGAAGTAGTTTTAATGGCTACTTGATGTTTTCCTAAATAAATGATTGTGAAATTAGAAAAGAATAAATCAAATAAATGCTATTATTTTTAAAATTCAGATAGTATAGAGTAGTACAGAGAAAATAAAGTATCATATGTAATCTCACCACTATTAAGATTTTGAATTATTTTAGAATTATACGTATCAATATGCATAACTGTTCTTTTTATAAAAATACTATACTATACATACTATATCTATTATTTTACAATTTGATTTTTAATCTGTTATAGGTAATTTTATTTGTCAATAAACAATTTTACATTATCCAACAACAGCAAAAAATTCCTTTATGACTTTAAATAGCTACAGGCTCTAGCGTCTTACTATGGCTTACATAAGCCCTTATCTGACTCTCCTGCATCATTCAGCCCGAGCACTCACCTTGTGGAAAGATTTTAAGTTTTATCCCTCTGAGCCTTTTCATCTGCTAATGCTTTTATCTAGACATCTCTTTCCTACTCTTTGCCCATTTGTCAATGATTGAGTTTTATATGTGTTTGTATCCCCACTGAATGGCATATAGTTTCTAACAAATGCTTGTTAAATAAATAAGTGAATGAATACAATTTGAGCATAAGAAAATAAGGATAAGATTTGCAATCTCTGGGTAAGTTGGAGATCAAGGCAAGCAGGAATTTACAGAAAATGGAAGATGGGGGCACTTCCAGAGTATGGGGCTGGTTCAGAAAGCTAGGTGAACGTGACTTCACTGTAGCTGTGACTCTTTTGAGGGCTTTTTACCTATCCCTGTAGTTCACTCTGAAGTGGTTTCAAAGAATCCAAGATGGTATGTTTATTCAAAGAAAAGATTTTGTGTAATGATTCCATCAGATAGATAATCAGAATGTGATTCTCAGTTTAAAATTTACTAACTTTTTCAGAAGCAGCTTGAGTTGTCAGTCAGACAGCACATACTTTCTTGCAACACATCCTATTCTAAAATTCGGACCTAGTTGGTGATTAGTTTTCACACTGGTATACTGTCAGACTTGCAGACATTGAAAGATTGACCTTTTTTGCCTTTTGACTTAATTTAATAACTGTATCCTAACCAACCAATTAACATTTATACAGCATTTTATAGTTTCTTAATCCATTATGTTATTTAAAAGCCACAACCTTGTAAGAGGGAGAACTAATATTTAATGTGCACAAATTATATGGCAGAAAATTGTGCTGGAAATGATAGATGCAATTTATTGAGAGATTAATATAGGCTAAGTGCATTAGTTCTATGACCTCGTTTTCTCATAATAGCAACTCTGCAAAACCAATTACTACAATCACTCCCAATTTTTTTCTTAAAGATTGACACCTGAGCTAACAACTGTTGCCAATATTTTTTTTCTCTCTTCTCCACAAATTCCCCCAGTATATAGTTGTATATCTTTTTAGTTGTGGGTCCTTCTAGTTGTGGCATGTGGGATGCCACCTCACTGTGGCCTGATGAGCAGTGCCATGTGCGCGCCCAGGATCCAAGCCAGTGAAACCCTGGGCCCCTGAAGCCGAGCACACAAACTTAACTACTCATCCACCGGGCCAGCCCCAACTCCCAATTTTTGAGACAAGTAAATTGAGAATCAGAAAGATTAAGCAATTTTCCAAAAATCACAAACAAATTAAATGGCAGAGGAAGACTGAAACATATGGCTTCTGAGTCTAAGTCCCAGGATCTTTCCATTATAGAAGGCTGTCTTTCTGCTACTCACAGATTGTATGAGATAGAATTTGTGGCCAGAAAAAGGTTTACTTGGCCCCAAATATCTCTCATACCAGCTTTGTGTGGCTCCTGAAATCTCCCCAACCATCCTTATTTACTTGGATTTGTAGACAAGGACATCTTCTAAGTTACTTTCAGCTATTAGACTCTGAGAGGTTGGTTGATTCCTTAACAGAGAACAGGGACCCTGAATGGATGAAAAGGTTTTTTTTTTCTTTTTTAAGAAAAAATGAGATAAAAAGAAGGAACAGGAAAGAAAAAAATGTGGTTTTTTGAGGGTAGCAGAGTAAAGGAATCTGGGTGGACAATGGGTCACATGGGGGAAGGGGAATAAGGGAAAGTCTCTGGGAATCCATTCATTTAACAAATAAATTGAGCACCAACTCTCTGCTAAGTATTATTGTAGACTATTAAGTGAACAAAACAGACAAAAATCCTGCTCTCCCTTATGGAGCTGTTATTTTAGTAGGGGGAGACAGATAATGAATGATAAACATAATAAACAGGTAAATCATATGGTATTTAGAAAGTGATAAATAATGTGTGTGGGGGAAACAGTAAGGGGTGCTGGGAATGAGAGTTGCAATTGCAAACAAGTTGGTCAGGATGGGCTTCATTTGAGAAGACAACACTAGAACCGACTTGAAGGGAGTAGAGAGTTAATTATATGCATATCTGGACAAAAAAAAAATTCAGGTGAGGGAACAGTTAGTACATCAGTCCTAGAGCTAGATCATGCCTGGAATGTTCAAGAAACAGCAAAAAGGTCAGTGTGGCTGGAATACGAAGAACAAGGGATTGAGTAACAGGAAATGAGATCAGAGAGATTGAGTAGATGCCATCATAAAGGGCTCTTTGTAAGCTCTTGTAAGGACTTCGGAATGATGTGAGAGTAAGCTCCAGGAAGGCAAGGACCATGTCTACTTTACTCATCATGAATGCCTATTTGCCTATTCCGAGTGCCTAGTACAAAAAGACATTCACTAATTATTTATTTTACGAATGAATAGTTTCCTACTCTCAGAGAGTTTCTATTTTCTTAGTGAGATGTCAACGAATACAAGGAAATAATATAATGGATTATTGTAGGTTATATGGTAAATATTGTTATTATAATCCTAGTTTCACCAGAAAAGAGACTAATGCCCAGAGAAATTTTACTAGTCTAGTAGTTTTCAACTTTTAAAAGCAGAACCCTTTCTTCAAACAAAATTTACATTAGGATTCAATGTTGAAGATAGATCAAATGGACATGCTTTGATTGAAAGATTGAGGAATTGACATTTGGTCTCACTTTTGTCTTGTGAGGCCATCCTTGAGGAATTGCCTCGGGTTTTAGGTGGTCCTATACCGTGGGGTTATATCATTTGGTGTGAAGAGTCACAAAGTGGTCTCTTGGCAAAAAGCTGTCATTAGGATTTGGGTTGCTCCTGGGATGTGCATTTACATGTCTGTATGTTCATTGATATGGACTGAAGACCTGGAGAAGAACAACCAAGGGATGTTGGTACCATGTTAATAGAAACCAAAGGAGTTTCTTTTCTAAGTTCCTACATAGAATTTGCTGGACGTCCAAGGCCCTGAAGTCCATCTCTTCCAGGGAAGTGTCCCAGATGGATCAAATATATCTCATGGTGGCCCAAGTTCTCTTGCTATGTCTGTTGCTGCCAACTCTGCTTTATTGCCTTGTGTCTTTCCTTGACTGTGGTACTTCTAACTGATGGTTGGATCTTGACGTTGTTACTGGGATTTAACTTCATTACTGCTGTCCATGTTGACATCCCTGCTTATGCACTGTTATGTGTCTCTGGCTGTGTTGCCACAGATGCTACTTTCTTATGGGGGTGGGTGGGAGGGAGTGTTTTTCCACCAGAATTAAAAACCTTACTAGACTCCCTAAAGGGCTGAAGAAAAGAGAGACTTTCTCTCAGGTACTTATATCATCCCAGCAGGCAGATTCCTTTATTGGGCTCTTCTAAAGAATGGTTTTGCTTCATTTCTTATAGAGCTGTCTCTTGAAGAAGTTAAGATGAGAACCCTCAGGCCTAGACATTTAAGAGATACAACATGATACAAACTCAAAGTGTCCCTCTCAGACAATAATCAATCACCTCCTGAGGTGTTAAGTGTATCTTATTCTCCTTTTGGTTCCACAGTTAAAATTCTAATGTACTATGATCTAACTCTTAATATCACAGTTCTCCTTACCACTTTCTTTGCTCAGTAGCCCCAATCAAATCCTCCTGCAGAAAGGAGTTCCAATGGCCTGATATAGTGTGCCATTGTTCCTGGAATGGGGATTCTGATTATACCTAGCTCTGGGATTCTCATTTTATCAAGTAATGAAATGGATTTCATTTAAACTCAAATAAGATATGAAAATTATGCAAAACTTAATGTTAACCTCTGTGGCTTTTCAGAAAATGTCTCTCGGAAATCATATAATACTGATTTTTAAAAGCTTCTCCTTTACAATGTATTGGCAAAACTCAAAGAGAATGTATAAGTGAAATAGGACTGTAACTAGGGAATGAAGAGGATAATTTTCAGTAGGAAGCAAGAACTAAGTCTCCCTTTCCTTTATAGGTAGCAATAAAATCTTCTTAATCACTTCTTTCATTTGATACCCAGGCAGGCAAAGAGTTTAAAAAAAAATCACCAAAAATGTGTTTCCATTATTGCATACCCAGCCAAATCCACAGTTTACTATTATATTGTCATGGAAATACAATACTACTATGTGATATAATAATATCTTTCTTTTTTTTAAGAAAATGGCCAAGATAGATTTGACAGCAGGTGGCCTAGAGTTTCAGCTGTGTTGGTGGTCACCATGACTGCAAGTAAGCAGCTGACCAAAGGAGCAGACTTTTAATTCTCTTCTGATAACAATACTCCTTGAGGAAAGCGAGTGGTGGACTTGAGGCTAAGGTTAGGTGTACAACACAGAATGTACAGATTCTGAGAGGGCAAACTATGAGATTGTGGCTGTAGAAATGAAGACAAATTGAGCTGGTCTGCCCAGTGTTAATCTGGCTGGGAGTCCTCTCTTTCTCAGGCTTAATGAGTCTAAAACACCAAACAGTACCAGAAACTGAATAAACTTCCTGGGACAAACTTTTGAGATTAATGTCTTTTTCACATCACAAGCAACTTGTTGATTATGGCTGATTCACTGTAAAATTGCACATGTTGCTTTCTTTTCACATGTTGTAGAATTCCTGTCCATTTTTTTTGTCATTTAAAAGAAGTTCTGGACTTTAGGAAAGACTCTATCAACTTTATGTCTTTAGCATCTCATTTAATCCATTTGAGCCTCAGTTTTTTCATCTGTGATATGTGCTCACACCAATAACAGGTAGAGTAAATTAGGCTGTCTGGATTCCCCTGAAAAAAAAAATGACATGATTTACACACACACCTCTAGGAAGGAACTGAAACTTGTTTCCTGCCATACTTCAGTGTTCAGAGGCCCTGGGGGAGAGGACAAGAGAAGCACACATTTTTCCAATGCTAAACCACTGACCTAGTCAGCTAATTTAGGAGTAAAAATATATTTGTGCAGCTTATGTCTTAGACTTGAATCAAACAGAAATCTTGTCTGGTGTGCTTTACAAATTACATTCAAGGATATTGTAAGGACAGAGTAGGTCAAATGCATGTGTCGAGCAACCAGAGATATAAATGGAAATGATTTACTCTGGGAGTGCTGATTGTATCACTGCCTTTCCTCTACCTTGGCTTTCACTGAATATCACTTTTGGATTGTGGTTTTGCAATAGTACTTAATTTGTGTATTTCCAGAGGGCAGGACTAAGGCCAATGGATCTTAATTACAGAAACAGACATTTGACCTAAATATTTAATCAAGCAAGCAAACAAATACATGAATTTAAAAACTTTCTAACAGAGTTATGGGAAGTACTAAGTTGGCCATTCCCAAAGGCATTCACACAAAGTTTGGCAGCCACCTATGGTAGAAAGAACTTGTATATCTTGTAGGAGTTCGGCCTCTTAGGTCTCTTTCTATTACATCTTCACAAAAAACATAACATATGAATCTGATCTTTGAAACAGGCTTATTTATCTTTGGGAAGCCCTTACAAAGAAAAAAGACAATTTGCATTAGTTGGTAGGCTGCTTCAATTATCAATGCCTTGCTAACTTTTCTAAGTTCAGTTCAGTTCGGAAAGCTCTTATGAGTGCATGCTCTATGCCAAGCCCTGGGGAAGACAATGCAGTGGAGACAGACAAGTAAGAAATAACTATCTCCACCCACCAAAAGCTCTCAATCTTGTAATGAGCTACAGGCTAATACAAGCCCAATGTAAGTTCCCAGAGAATATATGTAGAAAGAGATAAAGAGAAAATAAGTGAAATTATTCATCAAGTATTGTTTCAAATTATACCTGTGTTCATTGCCATTGTTCTTCTTCCCCTACCTACTCTTCTTTACCTACTCAAATCAAGATTTCTAGTCTCACTTCCTACAAAAACCTTTTAATAACTATTTGAGTCTTCAGGCATTACCCTCACTCCTAATTCCTAACTCTTATGGGTTAAATTGTGTCCCCCCAAAAAGATATGTTGACGTTCTAACTCCAGGAACCTGCAAATGTGACTTTATTTGGAAATAGGGTCTTTGCAGACATAATCAAGTTAAGATGAAGCCATACTGGAGTAGGGTGAACCCTAAATGTAACTGATGTCCTTATAAGAAGAGGGAGATATGAGCACAGGGACAGAGACACACAAGGAGAATGTCATGTGAAGATGGAGGAAAATATTGAAGTGATGAGTCTACAAGGTTTGCCAGTAACCACTAGAAACTACGAGAGCAGCATGAAACAGATCTCCCTCGGAGTGCTCAGAAGAAATCGACCTTACCAACACCTTGATGTCAGACTTGTAGCCTCAGAACTACGAAAGAATAGGTTTCTGTTTTAAGCCATCAAATTTGTGACACTTTATTATGGCATTACTAGAAACTAATATATTAACATATCTCTTGTCTGCATTACATGATTTAGCATTTAAGGAGCATCTATAGTGGGGGGGTGACCAGAAGAAAATCACAATAGGAAAACTAGATAACATTCTTGAGCGCTTACTCTGTTCCAGGTACTATACTAATCATTTTGCAGGCTCATTTAGTTTTTATACAACCTTAGGATATAGGTACTATTATTAGTCCTATTTTATGGAATGAGGAAACTGAGGTTAAATAACTTATCCAAAGGTTAATGAGGAACAAAACGGGGATTTCAACGCATTTTAAATTATTATGTGAACATGCTTTCAATAATGCCTAGAAGGTCAAGAACATCTATTGGTCTTTTTTGCTTTAGCTCCATATTATACCAGTTCCAGAAAGTAGTAGGTGCTCAAAACGTTTTTATAATAACACTATTGAATAATTGGAAAATAAAGAAAAATAAGTACCTTAAGTTCTATCACTGTCATAAAGATTAGTTTTGGGGGCAAAGGGTATTGCTTTCTAATTCAATAAGATAAAATTCGTGGGTTCAACCCTGGTAATACAAAAACAGTAGACTGTCTGCTCATGGGGAGTTGCGGCAATCAGGGAGCAATGACTACAAGAGCATGGGGTATGTGGGATAATGCAGGGCCTGTGGCAGATAAACATACATTCTTTAATTGAAATTTTTATTGAGATAATTATAGATGCACATGAAGTTGTAAGAAATAATACAGAAAAATCCCTTGTATACTTTGCCCGGTTTTCCCCAATGGTAACATATTGCAAAATTATAGTACAATATCACAGCCAGGAAATTGACATTGGTGCAATCCACCAATCATTTTCAGAGTTCCTGTTTTACTTGTACTCATTTGTGTATGCATATGCAGGTGCATTATAAGTTCTCTACAATTTTGTCACCTGTATGGGTCTCTGTATCAACCACCAAAATCAAAATACAGGATTATTCTATTTTGGAATATCTAGCAAGTCTTCTTCATGCTACCTCTTTGTAGCTGCGCCTACCGCCTCTCCTGTCAAACTGGCTTGAATCTTTAACTCTCCACAACTACTAATTTGTTCTTCTCCATATTTTTGTCATTTCAAGAATTTTATATTAACGTAATCATACAGTATGTGACTTTATGCTGAGTGAACAAAAAGATAATCCCATGAAGTTTCATTTAAATTGTTGCGTATATCAATACTTCATTCTTTTTTATTTCTGAATAGTATTCCATGGTATGGATATACCATGTATCTAGGATGTACCTACTTTGTTTAACCATTCACTTATTGAAAGACAGCTGGGCTGCTTCCTTTTTTGGATGTTATGAATAAGCCTGCTATGAACACTCATTTACAGATTTTTTTTCTGTGAACATAAGTCTTGATTCCTCTGGGATCAGTGCCCCAGAGCACAATTGTTGGGTAGTGTGGTAATGTATGTTTACTTTGATAAGAAACCACCAAATTGTTTTTCAGAGTGGCTGTACAATTTTACATTCCTACCAGCAAAGTATGAGTGACCCAGTTTCTTTGCATCCTTGCCAGCATTTGTTGTTGTCACCATTTTTTTTATTTTTGCCATTCTGATAGTTGTGTGGTGATATCTCATTGTGGTTTTAACTTGCATTTCCTTGATTACTAATGATTTTGAACATATTTTCATGTTATGTATACATTTTGAAGGAACCTAGAGGAGAAAAATATCAGAGAAAAGGTAACTTTCAAACTAAGTGAGTGCTTGGAGCTACAAAAATGCACAGGATTTGGAATTGGAAGTAAAGGGTAGGGAGGATGTCAATACTCTGGCTGTAGTTACAATATGTGAGTCAAATAAAATAAACATGATAAACCAGATTTGAAAAGGAGAACCTACACAACTACTCTGTGTAAGTCACTAGACAAACTTGCTCATTTAATCCTTGCAACCATCCTGCTAGCATGCTATATTGTTCTGAATGTGAAAATATGTTCACTGAGTGATGTTGAGAATTACAGAAACATAAAACAAGAAAAATACAGAAAAAGATTACTTATAATCTCTCCACAATTAACTATTTGAAATATTTCTTTCCTTCAAGTCATTCATTGTTTTACACACACACACACACACACAGAGTATGTATGTGTATTTGTAAATTGGGACAATACCATGTACATTATTTTTCTTATTGTTTGCCTTCAGATTATGAATGCTTTCTCTATTAATGAATTTAATAACGTTAAATATTATTTAAAATATAATTTATAAAGTTTTCATAATATTTAAATTAAAGGAATAAATCATAATTTACTTGAGCTTTTTCCTCTTGTTGGTCACTTAGGTTTCCAATGTTGCTGTTATAAACAATGCTGCAATGAGTAGTTTTGCAAATTAATGTTTGTCAGGCTTCTGACTATTCTCTTTGACCAACTTCTTACAAGGGAAATTCCTGTGTCAAAGTTGTGGGTTATGAACTATTGGAAACCTTTTGATAGATTTTGCAATTGCTTTCCAGAAAAGTTGTGTCAATTTACATTCCACCAGTATGCAAGGATGCTCATTTCACCATATCCTTGCCAATACTGCATTATTATTTTTGGAATCTTTGATAATTTGAAAAGAGAAAAATGTCATCACATTTAGCGTGTATTTCTTTATTGTTAGTAAAGTTGGAAATTTTTCGTACTTAATTTTCAGTCATTCATATTTTGTTTTTCTGTAAGCTTCTTGTACTGTTTGCTCATTTTCCTTTGAGGTTATTAGTGTTTTCTTTATTAGTTGAATTAAGATAAATTTTATTAACCCCATTTTGCCGATGAAGAGATTAAGATCAAGGGGATTATATAACCTCCTCAAGGTCACATGTATAATAAAGGTGACTCAAAGTCATTTCTGCCTAACTCTAAAGGTCTGTTCTTTCTACTATGCCATGTCTCCTTTAAAGATAGTTGTCTTTGCTAATGAGGGATGACTGAGTTGTCCAATTCAGTTGGCTTCCCACTTAGTAGATATTTGCATAATTCATTATCTATATACATATCCAAGCCACACAGTTGTTCCTGTAAACTTAACTAGGATGGTCCATATTATTCCTGGCCCCATCTAAAGCCCAAACACCCGAAAAGAATGGAACTTCAATGCAGTGCTGGCCAGAATTAACTTTCTGGTTAGTTTTTCAGGACTTTTTCTCAACACAGTTTTCTTTCCAGACTTTAAATTCTCCTACTGACCAGAGTGATTGAGTTCAGGTCGAAAAACAACTCTGAATCCAGGCAGACAGTTTGGAATGGGTTTTTGTTCCATTTGATACCTAATCACTAGTTTGCATTTTTCATGTTTCAATCTGTGTTTCCTGGTGTAATGCTGAAGCAGCTGGAGTTAGAATTTGTGATTGAGAATAATGAGCAAATTTGAATCTAAACAAAGCCTACAGGTTAAGATAGTTTGTTAAATGGAGTAATGATATACTCTAAAGAATGACAATTCTCCAGATCCAACAAAGCTGTCAATCATCTTGATGTATAGGAGGCTTATCAAATAAAAGATAGACTCAAATCTGAAAATAAACAAATGACTACCCTAAACTTAATTCTTCCCTTGTTATATGTTTGTGAGTCCACTGCGACTGAAGCAAACATATCCACATGAAGACAAAACCAGCCACTGCATTCAAATCCAAATTCCCTATCACATTTCTTGCTAAAGGGCTGTAATAAATACAGTATTTGATCATCCATCACTGCATTGAAAGTCCTCTGGCTGGTTCTCAGTAACTGAGATTTAATTAGTATCTAAGGAAACAAGAAATTCCTGTTTGAAAAAAATCAAATAAAACGGAAAAAACAAATTACAATTGGTGTGCACACTTTTCCTGGCACTGTGGTCTCTGAATAAATGTGGTGATATGGCCTAGACCTCTTTCCTCCTTGTGTGTGTCCATCTGTCTTTCCTTCCTGTCAATGAATACAGTTTAAATAAAGAAACATCTGCTGGAACCCTGGAATGGAGAGCTCTGCTTTTGACAGACAAAGCAGAAAAAAAATTAAGTACTTGAACAGATGTGTATAGCACAGCATGTAGGTTCTTTGCCAGAGAGAACCCACAGACTGAAAGTTGGCCATCCTTAGAAGGAAGCTACTTATTTTTTTCCTCAAGAATAGAGAAAGTACTCTAAAAATCATTTAGTGGTCAGAGGGTTGACCTCTGACATAGAAGAGAATGGTGTTCTAGAAGAGAGATGCTAATAATACATAAAGATAACTACCATCTAGTGAGCACTGACCAGACACTGTGATAAATATAATATATACATTATCTCATTTAATCCCCACAAAATTCTAAAAGGGAGGTATTGAGAGGCTCATTTTAAGTCTAGGAAAGTGAGACTAAAAGAAGTCAAGCCATTTGCCCAGTATCACCCCACTAAGAAGTGATAGAGCTGGAAATCAAACTCAGGATTACAAAGGTCTGCTTATTCCATTATACCATATTGTTGCAGGGATGACTAATTGCAACTGTAATTTTACTTAAATAAAAAATAAAATAAATACCATCATTAATTCTACCTCTCCGTCTATACTGTGTTTTCTTTTTTTATTTTTATCATTTTTCTTATGTGGAGACTTCCTGTCAAGACAAGATGATATAAACCTATTTTCCCCTTCTCCTCACTAAGCAAAATTATAAAGCCTGGAAATGGCCCAAGAGACAACCAAAGGAGAACTCTGAAAGGTGGTAAGAAGAAAGTAAAATGCATCTAATGTCCACCACGTGAAAGAAGAAGGTGACCTAGATCCTGTGTTTCCCTTCCTATGACCTAGTGAGAGAAGGCAGCCCAGGTAGGTGCATTCCTTTCCTGGATGAAACTGGAGTCCATCTGACAACATCAGGTAAGCCTTACACTTCCAGCGAGGGGTATCAAATGGGAGCCTGGCCAAAAATAAAGAGCCAGGGGAGGCACTCCTGCTAGACCAGAGACTGGCCTCCTCCCTCCCCATAAAGAGACATTGAGGCTGATAGACAGAGATGGCAGGAGAGACCCAGCTACAGTAGGTGACCTGGGCCAGGAAACCTCTTTGTTCCCCTAACACCGAGACTCTCCTCCTGAACCCAGATACCAGGACTGGCAGGAAGAACTAATGGGAAGGATACAGCCATAAGAAGTGGCTCCCTGGGAAGTCTCTTTGTCCTCTAAGGTCAAGAGTCTTCTCCTATTACTCAGAGAAACTGGGGCTTCTCAAGAGAGGGTCAGGTGGTAGAGGGTTCCCACAACACCCATTCCTATGGAGAGACACCTCACCCAGAGGGTCAGCCTGAACAATCCCCTTCCATCCCCTCAGGCAGCACCAACGGGAACCAGTGGGAGTCCCGGCAGCACCGACTAAACCAAATAGACCAAAACAATCCAGCAAAAGCTGTAAAAATTAAACTGCCATTGAAATCATAGCTCACAAAAGTATACCAGGACCTGGATGCTAACCCTACACAGGATGACTTCCTGCTAAAATAAAAGAGTTCAACAGAACCCAGAGTATCCTCAAATGATAGGCAAAATGCCCATGATATACTCAAAAATCACCTGTCATACCAAGAACCAGGAAAATCACAAACTGAATTAGTAAAGACCATTGCCAAGATAAATCAGAACTAGGTGACAATTTTAATGAAGCTGTGATAAAACGCTTCAGAAAGCAATTACAACTTATCTTGAAACAAATGAAAAAAATAGAAAATCTCAGCAAAAAATAAATGCTACCTATTGTTAAGTGTGTACTATTGTACAGAATCGCTTCCTTTATGTTCATAATTTCATTTGATCCTAAAGAAAAATTCTAACATCGATTTTATAATCCAATTTTAAACGCGGGCAAACTGAAATTTACCATAACCTGTAGCATTCCCTATTGTATTACACCTGATCAGCTTCATTCATTTACCTGCCTCATCTTTGCAGGCATTTGAGTTTTCATCTCTGTTAGACATAACCAGACAGGGCACTTTAAGTAGGGTAAAGAGTATGAGCAAAGACACAGGAGCAGAAGTGATTATAGGACATTTAAAGGCAGTGAGGATACCAGCCTGTCTACAGCAAAGAGGTATGTGTTGAGGAGTAACTGGGAGAAATTAGTGAAGAGGTAAAGAGGGGTCAGATTATGAAGGACATTAATAAGCAAATAAAAGGGTAGGCATAGGGAGCTATTGTGGGTTCTCGAGGTAACATGATGAAAAGGATCCTCAGGAAGCAGAAAGAAGAAAAGAGGAAGAGAAAGGGAGAGAGGAAAGGATGAAGGGAGGGAGAGAGGAAGTGAGAGCAAAAGAAGGAGAGAATCTAGAATATTAAATTCTTACTATGGGTTCCTAATTCTCCTTTATTACCAGTTCCCTACATACACACTATATTCAAGCCAGTTTCCTAAAGTACCAGGCCCCTTTCTCACTCTGGACCTTTCTACATGCTATCCCCGTTGCTTAGAATTCTTGTCCACAACCCCTCAACTCCACATCTTATAATTTCTTTTCCTGGCTACCTCTCATTGAGCTTTTAAGAGTCAATTCAGGACTAATGTCAACTCTTCCAGGAAGTCTTTCCTGAAACTCTTCCCTGCCGGCCAGTTTCCTTCTTTCCCATCCCCTCCTATTCTGTTAAGTGCTGTCTCTACGGCCTGTTATACATACCTCTTTGTTAGCACTTATCCTGTTGTATTTATTCATCTGTCAGTTTCTTTTCAAGGACTCTAGGCTCATTGAAGGCAGGGACCAGATTTTATTAATTCTGTAGCCTAAACATCTAGCACAATATCATGCATGTGGTAGAAGTTCAATACATTTTTGTTGAATGAATGAATGAGTAAAGAAGGCTGAGTACTGCACTTGGTGCTTAACATGCTATCTCATTTAATCTTTACCTCAACACACACCACTGGTGAAATCTAAGTCAACAGAAGCAACAAGCTTGAGAGAAAAGGACATTCCAGGCAAAGGTGCAAAGGCAGGGACAGCATGAGAGAACATGCTGCATTAGAGAAACTACAAGGAATTTGGTGTGATTAAAGTATAGAGTGTGAGATGAGGTATGATGAAAGATGATGCTGGAGAAGTAGACAGGGCCTCACTCATAAAGGAACTTGCATACCCTTTTAATGAATTTGTCCTGGGGGCAGTAGGTTTTAAGCAGAGAAATTGTAGGACACATCAGACATGACCAAAGGCACATGGTGTATATCCATGTAGGGGGTATAATTGCTTCTTGAAGGTAAGGAACCAAGGGTGAGAAGTGGAGGGATGCTTGAAAAAGAGTTAGGGGCAAATAGCTGCTCCCTCTTACCTAGTTCACACAGAAGGCACAGAGGGAACTAGTAGTTTCCATCCTATAAAATTCAGAGCAGAGTTTAAGCATTGCTCTAGGTTACCCAGTTTTGGGCTCCTCTAATCATATTCTGTAGATTTACCTACTGTACTCACATGAGAGCTGATGCTAGATCATGCTGGTAGGCAGGAACTTTTCATGTACACATGAGAGAGTAAGAGCCACTGAGGGGAAAAAAAATGAATTTGAGGTTCAGTACATGGGAAGTTCATACTCAGTGCTGAGTTCTGGTCAGTAGTGTTGATTGCTGCTAGTGTGAATTGTTTTGTCATAAAGTAGGTGGAGTAAATGAACTAATCAGTGAAAAGGAAGTGCTAAGGGCTTCATTAACAATAGAAGTTTCTAGTTAATTAATTTTGAGAATAGCTTTACACTGAAACCAAACTGGGTGATTGGTAACCCCTAATATATATCCGGTACTCAAATCTACTTTATATTACACCTTTAAGAACCAAATAGTGCCCCTCTTTTCTTTCAATAACTGATTTTGATCAGGGGAAAGGCCGACAAACATTGGCATTGTCAATTATACTGACATGGCTTTTCTAGCAAATTCATGGAGTTTAGGCTATGTGATGAATGAGTGAGAAATAAAGAAGAAAAGATTCTGCCCTCTACCATGTTGGAGAGACAAGTCTTTAGCTATTGGTCACATCTTGTTTGACTGGGCAATAATAAAGACAATAATGAGGAAGATGATAATGATAATAAAAACAATAATATCACTAATCAAGAAACTACTATATATCATGCAATAAGCTAAACACTTTACATGCAATATCTCCATGGTTCCTCAATGCTGACCTGCAACAAAATGAGAAAAAAGGAGGGTAATATTTGGTTTTCATAAATTTGATTTATTTAATTTTTTTAAGATTTTATTTTTCCTTTTTCTCCTCAAAGCCCCTCGGTACATAGTTGTATATTTTTAGCTGTGGATCCTTCCAGTTGTGGCATGTGGGATGCTGCCACAGCATGGCTCGATGAGCGGTGCCATGTCTGCACCCAGGATTCGAATCGGCGAAACCGTGGGCCACCTAAGCAGAGCAAGCGAACTTAACTACTTGGCCATGGGACCAGCCCCTAATTTATCTAATTTTGACTGCTTCTACTTAGGATGTAGAAAGCTGCAGGAGAACATCACTCTCATTCAAACAATTAGAAAAATCTGGATAATCTACCAATCACAATTATTTTATTGAGATGTAATTGACATATAAAATTATATCAGCTTCAGTGTGCAATATAATAATTAGATATTTGTATATATTGTGAAATTATCACTGCAATGTCGAGTTAACGTTCAACACCACACAGTTACAAATTTTCTTTTCTTATGATGAGAATTTTGAAGATCAAATCTCTTAGCAACTTTCAAATTCAATACAGTATTAATAACTATAGGCATCATACTGTACATTATATGCCACGACATTTATTTTATAACTGGAAGTTTGCACCTTTTGACCCCCTTCACCCATTTTACCCACTCACCACCACCCCATCTCCAGCAACCACCAATCTGTTCTCTGTACTCATGAGTGTGTTTCTTTTTTAATATTCAACATGTAAGTGAGATCATATGATACTTCTTTTTCTGACTTATTTCGCTTAGCATAATGCCCTCAAGGTCCATCCATGATTTTGCAAATGGCAAAGTTTCCAGTTTTATTATGGTTGAATAATATTCCATTGTATATATATAACACACTTTCTTTTTATAAATTATTTTCTTTTTTATTGAGGTATAATTAACATAACATATTATACTAGTTTCAGGTGTACAGTGTAAATGATTCGATATTTGTAGGTATTGCAAAATGATCACCACAGTAAGTCTGGTTAACATCCATCAACATACATAGTTAAAATTTTCTTTTCTTATGATGAGAACTATCAAGATCCAGTCTCCAAATATGCAATACAGTACTATCAACCATAGTCACCATGCTGTACATAACATCACCATGACTTACTCATTTTATAACTAGAAATTTGCACATTTGACCCCTTCACCCATTCACTAGCCCCTGCTTCAGGCAGCTGCCAATATGTTCTCTATATCCATGAGCTCAGTTTTGATTTTGTTTTCTTTTTAGATTCCACACATATGTGAGGTCATGGTATTTATCTTTTTCTGTCTAACTTGTTTCAGTTAGCGTATTGCCCACAATGTCTATCCACGTTGTTGCAAATGGCAAGATTTTGTTCTTTTTAATGGCTGAATAATAACCCACTGTGTATGTGTGTGTGTGTGTGTGTGTGTGTGTGTGTCTATACACATACCACATTTTCTTTATTCATTCATTCATTGATGGACATGTAGATTGCTTCCATGTCTTGGCTATTGTAATTAATGCTGCAATGGACATGGAGGTGCAGATATCTTTTTGAGTTAGTGTTTTCTTTTCCTTCAGAAAAATATCCAAAAGCAGAATTGGTGAACCATGAGGTAGCTCTATTTTAAAATTTTTGAGAAATCTCCATATTATTTTCCATAGTGGCTGTACCAATTTACATTCCCACCAACAGTGCATATGGGTTCCCTTTTCTCCAAACTCTTCTCATTGTGGTTTTGATTTGCATTTCCCTGATGATGAGTGATGTTGAGCACCCTCTCATGTACCTGTTGGCCATCTGTATGTATTCTTTGGAAAAATGTCTATTCAGATCCTCTATCCATTTCTTAATTCAATTGCATACTTTTTTGCTATTGAGTTGTATAAATTATTTATGTATTTTGGATATTAACCTCTTATCAGAGATATGATTTGCAAATATTTTTCCCATTTGATATATAGCCTTTTCATTTCCTTGATACTTTCCTTTGCTGTGAAGAAGCTTTTTAGTTTGATGTAAGTGTAATTACTTATTTTTGTTTTTGTTGCCTTTGCTTTTGATGTCAAATCCAAAAAGTTATTGCCGGGAGCTATGTCAAGGAGATTACCACCTATGTTTTCTTTGAATTATTTCATGGTTTCAGGTCTTATGATCAAGTCTTTAATTCTTTTCCCATTGTATATTCTTGGCTCCTTTATCATAAATTAATTGACCATACATATGTGTGGGTTTATTCCTAAGCTCTCTATTCTGTTCCATTGACCTTTGTGTCTTTTGATGCCTACATTATACTGTTTTGATTAGTGTAGCTTTGTAATATAGTTTGAAATCAGGAAGCATGAGGCCCCCAGCTGTGTTCTTCTTTCTCAAGATTACTTTGGCTATGCAGGGTCTTTTATGGTTCCATACAAATTTTAGGATTATTTGTTCTATTTCTGTGAAAAATGCCATTGGAAATTTGATAGGGATTGAAATGAATATGCACATTGTTTTGAGTTGTATGGATATTTTAACAATATTAAATCTTCCAATTCATGAGCATGGAATATCTTTCCACTTACTTGTGTTTTCTTCAATTTCTTTCATCAATGTCTTATAATTTCCAGTGCACAGGTCTTTCATCTTCTTGGATATGTTTATTCCTGGGTATTTTATTCTTTTTGATACAATTGTAAATGGGATTGTTTTCTTTAATTTCTATTTCTGATTATTCATTATTAGTGTATGGAAACACAATCTATTTTTTAATATTGATTTTGTATCCTGCAACTTTACTGAATTTGTTTGTTTCTTCTAGGAGTTTTTGGTGAAGTCTTTAGGATTTTCTCTCTATATATATATCATGTCATCTGCAAATAGTGACAGTTTTACATTTTATTTTCTTATTTGGATGCCTTTTATTTATTTTTCTTGCCTAATTACTCTGGCTAGAACTTCCAATACAGTGTTGAATAAAAGTGGTGAGTGTGGGCGTCCTTGTCTTATTCCTGAGCTTAGAGGAAAAGCTTTCAGCTTTTCACCATTGAGTATGACGTTAGCTGTGGGTTTGTTATATATAACCTTTATTACATTAAGGTACATTCCCTCTACACTGAATTTCTTGAAAATTTTCATCATAAATGAATGTTGAATTTTGTCAAATGCTTTTTCTACATCTATTGAGATGATCATATGATTTTTATCTTTCATTTTATTAGTGTGTTGCATTACAGTGATTTATTTGTGAATGTTGAACCATACTTGCATCCTTGGAATAAATCTCACTTGATCATGGTGTATGACACTTTTAATGTATTGTTAAATTTGATTTGCTAATATTTTGTTTAGGATTTTTGCGTCTATGTTCATTAGGAGTATTGGCCTGTAATTTTCTTTTCTTGTGGCATCCTTGTCTGGTTTTGGTATCAGGGTAATCCTGCCCCCATAAAATGGATTTGAAAGCAGTCCCTAGTCTTCTATCTTTTGGGAGACTTTGCCAAAGATTGGTATTAACGATTCTTTAAATGTTTGGTAGAATTTACCAGTGAAGCCATCTGTTCCTGGACTTTCGTTTGTTGGGAGGTTTTCAATTACTGATTCAACTCTTTGTTAGTACTCTGTCTCTTTGGATTTTCTTTTCTTTTCTTTCTTTATTGAGGTAACATTGTTTTACATCATTAGGTAGATTTGGTTATAGATTTTCTACTTTTTCATGATTCAGTCTTTGTGGGTTGTGTGTTTCTAGGAACTTATCCATTTTTTCTAGGTTGTCCAGTTTATCTGTGTATAATTGTTCATAGTAGTCTTTTATGATCCTTTGTATTTCTGTGGTATCACTTGTAATATCTCCTCTTTTATTTCTGATTTTACTTATTAAAATTCTCTTTCTTTTTTTTCCTGGTGAGTTTAGCTAAAGTTTGGTTGATTTTGTTTATATTTTCAAAAAACCATCTCTTAGTTTCATTGATCTTTTTTATTGCCCTTATAGTCTTATTTCATCAGTTTCCACTCTTTGTTATTTCCTTCCTTCTACTAAACTTGGGCTTCCTTTGTTCTTAGTTTTCAAGTTCCTTAAGGTGTAAAGTTCGATTGCTTATTTGAGATCTTTCTTGTTTCTTGATATAGGCATTTATTGCTATGAACTTCCCTGTTAGAAGTGCTTTTGCTGCATCCCATAAATTTTAGTGTGTTGTATTTCTACTTTCATTTGTCTGAAGATTTTTTTTTACTGAGGAATATTTGCCCTGAGCTAACATCTATGCCAATCTTCTTCTGTTTTGTATATGAGTTGCTGCCACAGCCTGGCCACTGATGAGTGGTGTAGGTCTGTGCCTGGGAACTGAATCCAGGCTGCTGAAGCAGAGCACGCCAAACTCAACCACTAGGCCATGAGGCCAGCCCCCCAAAATATTTTTTGATTTCTCTTTTGATTTCTTCTTTGACCCATTGGCTATTCAGTAACGTGTTGTTTAATCTCCACATATTCGTGAATTTTCCACTTTTCTTCTTATAACTGATTTCTAGTTTCATAATACTGTGGTCATCAAAGGTGCTTGATATGATTTTAATATTCCTAAATTTATTAATATTTGTTCCATGACCTACCATATGGTCTATCCCAGACAATAATCCATGTACACTTGAGAAAAATGTATATTCTATTGCTTTTGGATGGAATGTTCTGTATATATCTGTTAAGTCCGTATGTTCTCAGGTATTGTTTAAGACCAATATTTCCTTATTGGTTTTCTGTCTGGATGATCTTGCCATTGATGAAAGTAGGCTATTACAGTCCCCTACTATTATCATATTGCTGTCTGTTTCTCTCTTTTAATCTAGTAATATTTGCTTTATCTATTTAAGTGCTCCTGTATTGGGTGCATAAATATTTATAAACGATATATCCCTTAGTTGAATAGACCCTTTTATCATTATGTAATGACCTTCTCTGTTTCTTACTACATTCTTTGTCTTGAAGTCTATTTTGTCTGATATAGTTACCCAACCTTCTTTTTGTTTCCATTTGTATGGAATATCTTTTTCCATCCTTTCACTTTCAGTCTATGTGTGTCCTTACATCTGAAATGAGCCTCTTGTAGATAGCATACAGATGGGTCTTGTTTTTTTTATCCATTGGGCTGCTCTATATCTTTTTATTGGAGAATTTAGTCCATTTACATTTAAAATTATTATTGATAGGTGTGTATTTATTGCCATTTTGTTCATTGTTTTCTGGCTATTTTGTAATTCCTTTGTTCCTTTCTTCTTCTCTTGCTTTCTTCCTTTGTGACTTGATAACATTGTGTAGTAGTATGCTCAGATTCTTTTCTCTTTTCTTTTCTATACCTAATATAGTTTTTTGCTTTGTGCTTCCTTTGAGGCTTACATGAAACAACTTATATTTATAACAACCTATTTTAAGCTTATAACAACTTAAGTTTCAATGTATTGCAAAGCTCTATATTTTACTTTCCCCCAAATTTTATGTTTTTGATGTCACAATTTACATCTTTTTGTCTTGTGCATCCCTTAACAAATTATTGTTCTCTTTGCTACTGTTCTTAACTTTCATACTAGCTTTGTAAGTGATTAACCCACCCCCTTTCAACATTAGATTTTTCTGAATTTCAATATATATTTACCTTTACCAGTGAGATTTATCCTTTCACATGTTTTCCTGTTACTAACTAGCACCTTTTGTTTCAGCTTAAAGAAGTCCCTTTAACATTTCTTGCAAGGTTAATCTAGTGATGATGCTCTTTTATCTTTGCTTCTCTGGAAACTGTTTATCTCTCCTTCAATTCTGAAGGACAACTTTACCAGGTAGGGTATTCTTGGTGGACAATATTTTTCTTCAGTACTTTGCATATGTTGTGCCACTCCCTTCTGGCCTGAAAATTACCTACTGAAAAATCTGCTAATAGACTTATGGAGGGTTCTCTTGTATGTGACAAATTTGTTTTCTCCTGATGCTTTTAAGATTCTATCCTTATCTTTAGCTTTTGACACTTTAATTGTTATTTGTCTTGGAGTCTGTCTCTTTGAGTTCATTCTATTTGGAAGTCTCTGAGCTTCCTGGGTGTGAATATCTATTTTGTTCCCCAGGATAGGGAATTTTTCAGCAATTATTTCTTCAAGTAAGTTTATTGCCCCTTTCTGTCTCTCTTCTCCTCTGGGACTCTCATAATGTGAATGGTGGTCCACTTAATGTTGTGCCACACTTCCCTTCAGCTATCTTCAGAGTTTTTTATTCTGTTTTTGATGCTGTTAGTGGGTGAGTTCCACTGCCTTGTTTTTTAGTTCACTGATCCTTTCTTCTGCTTCATCAAGTCTGCTGTTGAATCTCTCTATTGCATTTTTAAATTCAGTTATTGTATTAATCAGTTGTATGACTTCTATAAGGTACTTTCTTATATTTTCTCTTTGGTGAAATTCTCAATTTGTTCATTTATTCTTCTCTCAAACTCAATGAGCATCATGTGATCATTATTTTGAGCTCTTTATCAGGTGTATCACTAATTTTCATTTCATTAAGTTATTTTTCTGATGTTTTATCTTGTTCTTTTGTTTAGAACATTGCTTTGTTTCTTCATTTTCCTTGACTCTCTGTGTTGCTGTCTATGCATTAGATAAAGCATCCACCTCTCCCACTCTTGAAGGAATGGCCTCATGTAGGAGGTGAATCTTAGTTTTCAGCCTTGCCCTAGCTCTTGTTTGTCTCTTAAACCTTTGTGATTGTTCAAGCTGCTTTATTTAAATTTTAGTGGCTCCCAGTAGTTGATGGTGTGCCAAGACTTGTCAGTGTCCCAAAGGGAAGGATCACAGTCAAGACCTATATTCAAGCTGGTTGGTAGCCAAACCCTCAGGCAGCAGCCTTTAAAGTATGCAAATATACCTCTTTCAGCAGACTGAGGAATGGGTATTTCTGCCTGCTACCTCTGTGCTGAGCCCTGGGATGATAGCCAGTTAAGATCTCTTTCCTTGTTTGTCACTATCCTACTGAACCCATTAACACAAGCCCCATTTGCAATCAGAGCCAGGCTATCAAGTGATGTGTCCTTTGGGTGACAGACACAAAAACAGAGAGGACAGGGTACAAGACAAATAAGCAAGCTCCTTTCTTGGAGATATCGATAACCTGGGGTGGGGCAGAGGGAAAGCATAAATATAGCACCAACCTCTGAAGAAGAATGTATTTGGCTCCAGATGTGTGTTTAATTAGAAGCCTGCCCATCAGGCAATAGCTATGAATATGAGCTAATAGACCTCGTTCACAGCTACTGGTGACCTGGAGTAAGGCAGAAAGCGAGTGCAAAGAAGGTTCCCACTGGCCTCTGCACACAGAGAGCACTTCAGTAGGCCTCTAGATGTGTGCTAAGCCGGAAGCCTTCCTTTTGGTCCAAAATTCCGAGTCAAGTAAATCTGCCTTTTTCCCACAAAGACTGGTGGTATGTTTCAGTTTGCTGTCTGTGCTGTGCCCTGGGAGTGATAATAGTCCAAGAACTGTTACTCCATTTGTCACAGTCCCATGGGACCCAGAAGTCAAGCCCCACTAGCCACCAGAGTCATGAAATTAAGGGACATCCCCTGGGTAATAACACAAAACCAGGACACAAAATGTAAAAACTGGGGCATCAAGTGTGTGTATAAACTCCACTCTGGGAAATACCTTTGCTCTGGAGTGCAACAGAGAGAGAGAGAGAGAGTAAAGACAGGGCCCACCCTTCAAGGTATCTGGAGAGGTTCACAGTGAAACTTTAGATGTATGTTAGTTAGAACCCTGCCCCTCAGCCACAAATATGAAGATAAGCTAATAGGACTCTTTCACAGAGAGACTGAGCACCTTAGTCTCTTGCTTCTCTGTTGTGTCCTGGGGGTGACAACCATTTAAGAACTCTCTCTTTTTGTTACAGTCCTTTGGGACCTGCAAACTTAAACCTCACTTATGCTTGCCCCAGAACCAGCCAATCTAGAGGTATCCCATGGTTGGAAGCTGTAAAAATTGGGGTGCCTGGCCCCTGAAAAATCTCTTTTCTGGGGGATACTGATGGCCTGGAGTGAGGAAGAGGAAGAGCACAAAGTTGGCACCCACTATCCTCTGTCTTTGCAGAGTATTTTAGTAGACCCCTAGATGCATGTTAAAATTAGATTCCTGCCCCTCATGCCAATGCTTTAAGATAAGCAAATGCACCTATTTCAGAGAGTCTTGGGGTTTTTCACTTGGCTGCCCCTGTGCTGGGCCCTGCAGTGGATGGGTCCACATGCACAGGCCCTTTAAGTACTATTTCTCAGTTGACTATAGCCTTCTGGATCTTCTGGATGCAAGCCCTGTTGGTTTTCAAAGGTAGATGTTTTGGAGGTTCATCTCTTAGGTGTAGGTCTTAAAAGTTGGGGAACCAGGTATGGAGTTTAAGCCCTTTACTCTTGAGGAAGAAGCTCAGAGTTTTGATTTCCTTCCCACTTGTGGGTTGCCACTCTGTGGGTGGGGCTTAAGTTGAGATTTTGTCTCAGTCTCTCGTATCCACTTCAATGTGGCTTTTTTCTCAGTTGCCTTATTTGTAGGAGTAACTCAGCTAATTTTGGGGTTTTTTCAAAAGAAATTGTTGTTTTTGTAACTGTCGATTCAGTGTATCTGTGACAAGGTAATTTCAGGATCCTCCTACATAGCCATCTTGAACCAGAACTTCCAAATTACAATTTTTTGAACCTATCAAAGAGCTGAAGTTGCAAGTCAACCAAGGGAGCTGAATGCCAAATGTTGAGAAGCCCCAACAAGGAGAGATGGAAACATGAATTACTCCACCTTTGATAAAGCAAAAGAGGAAGAGGTAACTATCACAGAAGTGGAAAAGAATTAATAATTTAAAAGTTTAACTCCTAAGGGCCTAATGTGAGTTTTTGTATCAGTTTAAAATAAATAGGAGTCCTGAGATACAATAAAAGTTTAAAATCTCTCACATACTCTTCCCCATAGGCATTCATGAAGTAATCACGAGAAAGTTTGGGGACTGGGCAAGAGGAGAGAAAGAGAAAAAGGTGCAGAAGGTGGTTGACAGTCACTGGTTATGGGACTAAAACATTTGTTTTCTTGAACTCTCCTTTCATACAAAGCATAAGCCTTAGACTGCTAGGGGAGGTGTAGAAGCAAAACCTATTGACTTCTAGAAGACTGATTGGAATCTATTCTTCCCACCCTCAAGAGCCAGGCAAAGATCCACTACCTTAGGGAGGAAGGTTGAAGCAAAAGCCATTCTGATCCTGGAGGAAAGGTAGGAAAATATTTCAAGTTCAGAATACTGCACCAATACAAAACAGATGTCTGTCACCATGGAAGGAGTCAAAAGATTATTTCCTATTCAATATCTATCACAGATACAAAGAATAATAGACTCTCGTGGGGAAAGGAGCTGAGATTCTGAAAAAGCCTCACCCTGAAGTTCAGGAACACAGGTCCTGCCCAAGATTTAGACTGGATCAGAAGAATGAGGCACCCCTACTGAGTCCACCATGAAGAGAGTTCTAAGTAACAAGCAACCAAAGTCTGCTACCTGGAGAGGAGCATGACTATGGAAAAGGACTCCCCTCATAGCTTAGGCATGCAAGGAGTAATGAAAACTGGGGATGGAGCAGGAACAATGAAAAAAATCTTCTGGAGCCACATATACACTAAGTGCAAAGTTATGACAGCCCACTGTTGACTGAAGGTAATGGAAGCAACCACAAAAGTCAAATCCTGATTAACTACTGATTAGATTGTCTCAAACTACAAAATCAATGACCTAACGGAAGAAGTGGGCCCATTTCTGGGTGCAAATGCTATATACTTTGATCTTTACTATTCTTACATACTTTTTGTCAAGTAGTCAAAGATTATGATACACAGAAAAAAGGAAGAAAAAAATACCCATCATCAAGAGATAAAGAAATCAAGAGAACGAGACACAAAAGATGACCCAGATGTTGAGACTATCAGTCAAGTACTGTAAAATAAATTTTAATTCAGTGATTTCAGGAGGAATGGTGGTGTAAGAACCTCCAAAATTCCTCTCCTCCATAGAAGCAATGAAATCAAAGACAAAAATTGTTAAAATTAACATTTTCAGAACTATTGAAATTAACCAAAAATTTTCAACAATCCAGGGAGTATTTTAAAAAGAAAAGACTGAATCTTGGCAATAACAGTGAATTTGGTGGCATTTTAACTTAACCCACTCTCATCTCCTCTCCCCATCTCCACAGTAGCCTTGAAACTCTACTACCTGCAGTTACAGTGAAAACCAACAATGTGGCAGCCACTGGAGGAGGCAAGATATGGTTGGAGCTCCAGCAAAAGTCCCATTCTGAGGGAGTTTTCATGATTTGACCAGTCTTGTATTTCTCTGGAAGAGCCCACTAACAAGGTTTGTCTTTATTTGGCTTGAGTATGAATACACTCAGTGCAAAGAGACTTTTCCATGGGGCAGTTAAGTAAAAAACGTCAGTCACAATTTTTTTTATCACAGGTGTCTCAGGCAATGGATAATAGTTGGAGGAGACAATAAGCTAACAAAAAATAAAGTAACATGGAAATCTGAGATATGAGAAGCCCACAGAGGGCTTGGAAAAGCTCCAACATTATTTTTGTGAATCTAGAAGGCCACACAAATGTGCTTACCTTGAGGCTTTGCACAAGCATTAAGTGAAAACTAAGTAGAGTTTTCAACTTCCTGGCTGAGTCCTGAAGACATGCACCAACATACAGAACTCCTCAGTAAAGACTGGGAGACTTATTGGTTACATAAATTTAAGCAAACCTGTATCTAATCATTAGCTGACCACTAAACTAAATCAGAAGAAATATCATTGGTCAAACAAAACAAAGAATAGAGAATTTTACAGGATTAATTCAGAATAGCCCCAAAACAAAAAACTAGCAGCAGCAACAACAAAGAGCAACAATAATAAATCCTGGGAGGTTGGAAATAAAATTTCCAGAGCTGCTACATGATATTATTTAAAATGTCTGGTTTTCAAGAATAAATGAGACATATAGAGAAACAAGTAAGTATGGCTTATCTAAAGGGGGTAAAAAAAGAAGTCAGTAGAAATTGTCCCTGATGAATCCAAGCATTGTACTTACTAGACAAAGACTTTAAATGTCATTTAAAATATATTCAAAGAGCTAAATGAAGCTATCACTAAAGAAGTAAAAGAAAGTATGAGAACAATGCCTCACTAAATAGAGAATATTAATAAAGAAATATAAATTCTAAAAATGAACCAAATAGAAATCCTGGAATTGAAAAGTTAAATAAATGAAAATTTTGCTACATGAGCTCAATAACAAATTTGAGCAGACTGAAAAAAGAATTAATGAACTGGAAAACATGTCAATCGAGATTATCCAATGTGAGGCAAAAAGTAAAAATAATGAAGAAAAAAGGAATAAAGCCTGTGGGATACCAATATACACATACTAGTGGTCTCAGAAAGAGAGGAGAGAAAGGAGCCAAAAGAATATTAGGAGAAATGATGACTGAAACTACATAAATTTGATGAAAACCCATGAATCTACACATCTGAGTAGCTCAACAAAGTTCAAGTAGGATAAACTGAAAGCAATCCTCATAAGCACACATTATAATCAAATTGTCAAAAAATAAAGCGTGTCTTGAAAGCAGCAAGAGAGAAGCAACTTGTTATATACAAATAATTCTCTATATGATTAACAGCTGATTTGTCATCAGAAATCATGAATGCCAAAAAGCAGTGGGATGACATATTTAAAGAGCTGAAAGAAAACAAAAACCCAAAAACTGTGAACCAAGAATTCTATATTTGGCAAAACTATCCTTCAAAACTGAAGGAAGAATTAAGAAATTCTCAGATAAGCAAAAATTGAGAAACTTTGTCACTATTAAACCTGTCCTACAGTAAATGCTAAAGGGAGTCCTTAGGTTGAAATAAAAGGACATAAAATAGTATCTCAAATCCACACAAAGAACAAAAACACTGGTAGAGCTAACTATATGGGTAAATATGTCAGTTTAAATGTGTTTTTGTGTGGTTCTTTTACTATTCTTTTTTCCTAAATGATTTAAAAGACACCTGCAAAAACTAGTAATTACTAATCTATGTTGATGGGCATATAATGTATAAAAATGTAATTTGTGACAATAACATAAAAATAGGGAGAATGGACCTACATGGGAATTAAATTTTTGTATAATATTTAAACCAATTTGGTATTAATTTGAACTAGGTAGTTATAAACTAAGAAGTTAATTGCAATCCTCAGAACAACCACAGAGAATATAACAAGTGCATAGTAAAGGAAGGAGAAAGTGTTCTAAATGGTAGCCTAGAAACTATCTATTAAACAAAAAACAGAGCAGTAATGGAGGAATAGGTGAACAAAAAATAAATCAGACATATAAAAATAGCAAAATGTCAAATTAAAATCCTAAATTATCAGTAATTACATTAAAAGTAAATGGATTAAATACTCCAAAGAAAAGGCAGAGATCAGCAGATTGGATAAAACACATGATCCAAATATGTGCTGTCTACAAATGACAAACTTGAGATTCAAAGATACAAAGAGTTTGAAAAAAAAAAGGATGGAAAGATACATGACTGCTATGGTGTCAATGTTTATTTCCTCCCCAAATTTATATATTGTAAGCCTAACCCCCAAGGTGATGGTATTAGGAAGTAGCCTTTTGGAGTTGATTAGGTCATGAAGGTGGAGCCTTCATGAATGGGAACAGTACCATTATAGAAGAGGTCCCAGAGAGATCCCTTACCCCTTCTGTCATGTGAAGGTACAATGTGAAGTCAACAGTCTACAACCTGGAAGAGGGACCTTACCAGAACCTGACCATGCTGGCAGCCTGATCTTGGATTTCCAGCCTCCAGAACTGTAAGCAATAAGTTTCTGCTGTTTATATGACACCCAGTATATGGTATTTTGTTATAGCAGCCCGAATACCCTAAGATAGTGATGCAAACCATAGTGAAAGAAGAATGGTAGTGGTTATATTAATATCAGACAAAATAGAATTTAAAACAAAAAATTATTACAGAAGTGAAAAAAAGGACATTTTATATTGATAAAAGGGTTGATCCAACAAGATTATATAACAATTTTGAACATAAATGCGCCTAACAAGAAAGCCCTAAAATACATGAAGCAAAACTAACAGAATTGAGAGGAGAATTAGACAATTCAACAATATTAGTTGGAGACTTCAATACCATACTTTAAATAATAGATAGAATAATTAGACAGAAGACTAACAAGGAAATAGAAGGCTTGACCAACAGCAAAAGCCAATTAGACCTAACAGACATTCCACCCAATAACAGCAGAACACAGATTGTTCTCAAGTGCAGATGAAACATTCTCCAGGTAAATAGTTTGTGCATTTCTAGTAATTTGTACATTTCATCACAGTTATCCAATTTAAGCCAAGTGAGATTTATTCCAGGAATACAAGGCTGGTTCAGTGTATGAAAATCAAAATAATTCAGCATATTAATAGCATAAAAGACAAACCACAAGATCATCTCAATAGATGCAGCAAAAACAGTTGACAAAATACAGTTATCTTTTAAGATGAATACTCTAAAATTCAAAAATAGAGTTTGGAAAGGGAAATTTCTCAATGTAATAAAGAGCATCTATGAGAAAAAAAAGCATAGCTAACAGCAGACACAATAGTGAAAGATTGAAAATTTTCCTTCTAAGATCAAGAAGAAGAAAAGGATGTGTGCTTTTGCTGTTTCTGTTCAACATTGTACTGGAAGTTCTAGCAACAGCAATTAGGCACAAAAAATAAAGACAAGACATCCAAATTTGAAAGTAAGAGGTAAAACAATCTCTATTTGCAGATGACAATGATCTTATATATAGAAAATACAAAACAACCCGCAATAAAACTATTAAAGAAAATAAAAAAGGTCAGCAAGTCTGCAGGGTACAAAATCAATACACACATTAATTATATTCCTATACACTAGCAGTGATCAACCCAAATGTGAAATTAACAATACAAACCACTTAGAATAACATCAAAAAGATTAAAAAACTTAAAAATGAATTTAACAAGAAAATGTAAGACTTGTACATGTGAAACCATGGAACATCACTGAAAGAAATTAAAGACCTAACTAAATGGAAAAACATCTCACTTCTATGGATCAGAGAATTAATGTTATTAAGATGGCAATACTCTCCAAAGTGATCTAGAGATTCTCTGCTAACTCTATAGAAATTCCAGCTGACTTTTTTGGCAGATACTGACAAGCTGATCCTAAAATTCATTTGAAAATGCAAGAGACCAAAATAGTCAAAACAAACCTAACAGAAGGACAAAGTTGGATGACTAACGTTTCTTGATTTCACATGTTATACTACAAGGGTATAATGATCACAGCTATGTTGTACTGGAATGAAGATACCCATATAGATAAATGGAGTGGGATTGAATGTCCAGAATAAACCAGTACATTTATGGTCAATTGATTTTTAACAAAGATATCAAGACAATTAAACTGGGAAATAATAGTCCTTATAACAAATGGTGCTAGAAGAACTAGATCCTCATGAAAAATAATGAATTTGGACTTCTATCTCATTCATTATACAAAAATCAACTTAAAATAAATCAAGGATTTACATGTAAGAGCTAAAACTATAAAAATCTCAGGAGAAAATTTAAGAATAAATCTTCATTACCTTGAATTAGGGAATAGTTTCTTAGCTAAAACACCAATAGCACAAGCAACAAAAGAAATAGTAGAAGAATTGCACTTTATTAAATTAGAAACTTTCATCCTCCAAAGGACACTATCAAGAAAGTGAAAAGACAGCCTTCAGAATGTGAGACAATATTTGCAAATCATATATCTGATAAGGAACTATTACTCTGAAGATATAAAACTCTTCCAACTCAACAACCAAAAGACAAACAACTAAATTGAAAACGGGTAAAGGATTTTAATAGATATTTCTCCAAAGACAATATACAAACGCCCAATTTGCACATTAATAGATGCACATCATTAGTCATTAGGGAAAAGGAAACCTAAGCACCATGAGATACCACTTCACACCCATTAGAATGGCTGTAATTAAAAAAGACAAAAAATAATGAACGTTAGGATGTGGAAAAATTGGAGCCCTTATCCATTACTTGGCAGGAAATCTAAGATGATACAGCCACTTTGGAAAACCATTTGGCAGTTCCTCAAAAAGTTAAACATTGATTCATCATATGACTTAGCAATTCCACTCCTAGGTGTATACCCAAGGAATTCAACATATGAGTCCACACAAAACCTTTAACACACATGTTTATAGCAGCATTATTCATGATAGCCAGAATTGGAAACAACCCAAATGACTATCAACTGATGAATTGATAAATAAAATGTGGTATGTGCATATAATAGAATCTTGTTTGGCCATAAAAAGGAATTAAGTACTGATACATGTGACACCTAATTTATGCTAAGTGAAAGAAGCCAGACACAAAAGGCCACATAATGCATGATTCCATTTATATGAAATATCCAGAGTAGTCTAATTCATAGACACAAAGTGTATTTTAATATAATATACAAAGTAATGAAAGTAATTTTGCATAATGAGTGAGATAGAGGTTGTCCAGGCACTGAGGGTAAGGTGGGCTGGGGAGTGACTACTAAGTGTTATAAAGGTTCTTTTCAGGATGATGAAAATGTCCTGGAATTAGATAATGATAATAATTGAACGTCTTTGTGAATATATTAGAAACCAGTGAGTTGTACACCTTAAAAGAGTGAATTTTACGGAATGTGAATTATATTTCAATTATAGAATTGTATGAGAAAAATAACTATGAATAAGGCATCTAGTGGAAAAGGTGCACAGCATGTATTAACAAATTGAAAATTTTATCAGAGAGAGGAAAACTATAAAAAAAGTTCAATTGAAATGTTAAAAACAAAGCCTATGATATTAGAGACTCATTCCTTCAATAGCCTTATCATCACATTGGACACAGCTGAAGAAACTATCTGTAAACTTGAAGACAGGTCAATGGAAAGAAATAAAAAAGAAAATATATTTAATATTTAAAATCTGAGTTTATGTCCATATATTTCTGCTCTCAATATTTTTCATTTTTATAAAATGATGGTGATAATAGATGGTAGTTGGTTCATTTGATGAATTATCAAAATCTTAGAAACCTATATAAGACTTCCTCCGTTTTAAAGGTCTGGATTATTTTATTGAATCCTCACAACAACCCTGTCTGTTAAGTACCATTTCCTACATTTTATTAAAGATAAATTTAAGTTTTAGAGAAGTTTTGTGACTACCCACAAAAGTTACACAGCTAATAGATGGTAGAGGAGGGCCATGAATACAGATAAATGCCAAAGCCCAGGTGCTTGACCACAATACAATACTACCTTTTGGCTTTCTTTGGTCTACCACTACCCGTTCAAAGAGAAGAGGGTTACTTTATGCCGTTGCATGGTGTCTCTGGCCATCAGGATACAATTTGGGAGCTTTTATATATTTTTCCACTCTTTACTCCTTGTTCTCTAAAATATAAGTTCAATGAGGGCATATTTCTTTACAGTCTTCCTAACTACTGAATCATCAGCAACTAGAATATAGCATAAGGAACTTGGACATAAAAGGCACTTAATAAGTATTTATTGTTGGAATGAGTGAATGAACTCTCACCTGAGCCCAATATATAATTTCAGTCATAATCAAAGAATACTGCTACCTAGCCAATCTCAACTTATAGCCAATAGTGATTGCGGCAACATTTTTGATTCTATGCTCCAGACCTGGATGCTCCCCAAACTGCCTATTTTTATTTTCCAGTTTAGAATTCGAGGAATGACTGATCTTGACAAATGACTTTTACATTTTAGATGGAGACAGCTCACATGGATGTGCACCTTTGTATATTTGCTGTTTTGGCCCATTTAATGGAGATCCTGCACATATTGTACAAGAACGCTACTCATTCTTATTATTGGAAAAGTGGTCTTGGAAATCTCCACTCCCATGGCAAGGTTGGGATGATTTATGCTTTTGACTTTTAAAGTTGGAATTTGATAGGTATTCTTGCATTGAAATAACATTGTGTATTAGTAGTTTTTAATTGAAAATTAATGCAATAAATATTTACTAGGCATATACTCCATCCCAGGTACTGTGATTGGCCCTGAGGATAAATGGCAATGATGAAAGTCCTTTCTGTCAAGTAAATCAGAGACTCGTGATGGTGAGACCTTCCATGTTCTATGTTAGCACTAAAAAGTGATCAATCAAGTCTGCTTTGAGTGTCAAGAGAGTCTAGAAACTTTTATAGAGGGGATAATGTTAAAACTGAGTTTGGAAGGATGAGCTGGGATTTGCCTGGCAAATCAATGGGAAAGGGCAGTACAGACAGAGGAAACAGCATATGCAAGGCATAAATGTATGAAATGGATGTATACAATAACATGATATATTCAGAAAACTGAAGGAGCACGAGGCTGTGGAGGTGGGCAGGAGTCAGCTCATGAAATACCTGGCATGCCATTTTAAGGAGAAGAAATTTTATACTTTTACCAATGGGGAATCATTGAAGGCACCTGGACAGGGGGGTGACATGTTCAGATCATTCTGGCAGCAGGATGAAATGTTGAGAACTGTACTAGATGAACCTATTGGACAAGAGAGGGGAGGTGGAGATGACACATGTTACAGAGGTAGAAGCCACAGGATTTGGTGGTGACTTCTTAGACATGAAAGGTGAGGGAGAGAAAGGAATTCAGGTTGCAATTCACTGCACTGAGAAATACAGAAGGAGCACTTTTTTGGTGTCATGGGGAGTGAGTTGGAATGGAGAGAGAGTTGAAGCAGGGTGAAAAAGAGTTCAGTTTTGGACATGTTAAGGTTTAATTGCCTGTATGATATCCAGTTGGAGAGCCCCAGTATGTAGTTAGGAAAATGAATTTGAAGCTCAAGGGAGGGATAGGAGCTGGCAATAAATATTTGGTAATCATCAGCATAATAGGTGGTGGATGAAGCTGTATGTCTTATAAGATCACCTAGAGAGAATATGTAGATTGAGAAGGCAGTGCATTGATGGCCTGGCTTAGGACCCAAATTACCCCTAAGAGCCTGATTTCTATGGGACAGTGCTCCCCAGTGTCTAAACAACCAGCTTACACACTAGGTTTTTCCTCTGACTCTAGGGATAAAAACAAAAAACAAAACAAAAGCCCTCATCTTTGCCATAGAACTTTAGAGTTTACTAAGTACTTTCATACCTGTTATCTCATTTGATCATTATAACATCCCTGTGGGGACAGGCAGGGCAGAGATTTTTGTCTCCTTCCATATTAGTGATGAATTTTTATCTCCAAAACATAACAACAAAGTTTTGAAATGCAGCCAGTTCAGAAGTTGAGGACAATCTATAATAATCATGCCTTATATTTATAATTCATACTTTATAGGAAATTATCTCATTTAGCTATTCCGACTAACCTGGAAAGCAGATAAGATAGAGATTGTTATACTGATTTTTTTTAAAGATTTTATTTTTTTTTCCTTTTTCTCCCCAAAGCCCCCGGTACATAGTTGTATATTCTTTGTTGTGGGTCCTTCTACTTGCGGCATGTGGGACGCTGACTCAGTGTGGTTTGATGAGCAGTGCCATGTCTGCGCCCAGGATTTGAACCAATGAAACACTGGGCCGCCTGCAGCAGAGCGCATGAACTTAATCACTTGGCCATGGGGCCAGCCCCGTTATACTGATTTTTATAGATGAAGAAACTGAGGTCCAGAGAGGTTAGACAACCTGCTGAGAATGGCGCAGTTCCTTGGTAGAGCTAGGGCTAGAACCAAGGCCTTATTAAGTCCCTAATTCACCATTTCCCCCCCATCAAACTAATTCTAGGTCATAGCAGAAAATAAAGCCCTACCATGAGAATGCTTTACTGATGTTTATTCAAATAGATTTTAAAAGACCCCATCGCAAAGGTATTAAGAAAGTTAGAAAATATCGTCTTAATATATCTTTCCATGTCAATAGCAAAAATATAACAAAAGCATTTTTTTCAGATAAAAAAATTTGGAGAGAAGTGACATCTCAACAGTAATTCCAAAATAAACATCAGATGAGTGTAAAGCTTAGAGTAGAGAGGTATACATCAAGTCACTGTGTTTTAGCTCACTCCATTGCACGGTGTGGAGTAGTGCTGGAGATTAGATAAGTTGAGGGGCTAAAAATGAAATGGGGGAAGGAAAAAGAGCCCAGAGAGGCAGCCTCAAATAACACATGAACTGTATTCTGAAAGTTTACTGCAGTTTTTAGTTAGATGCTTAAAACTTAGAAATGATTTTCTTTTCTTTTTTTTTTTTAAAGATTTTATTTTTTCCTTTTTCTCCCCAAAACCCTCCGGTACATAGTTGTATATTCTTCGTTGTGGGTCCTTCTAGTTGTGGCATGTGGGACGCTGCCTCAGCGTGGCTTGGTGAGCAGTGCCATGTCCACGCCCAGGATTCGAACCAACGAAACACTGTGCCGCCTGCAGCGGAGCGCGTGAACTTAACCACTCGGCCACGGGGCCAGCCCCAGAAATGATTTTCTTTTAAGAACAGTATTTGAAACACTTTTTAAGGCTCTCAGGCTAGACCCTGCAAGACTGATTGGTCTCCATCATATTTTAACATTAGTGTTGCTCATCTGGACTTGGGTGGGAGTAAGTGCACACTTAAGAAGTAGACAAGGAGATACTCCTTCCTGTTCTGGTGGGAGGGCTGGCATTAGGCAAATTTTGCAATGTGTGAAGCTGCCTTTTGATAGTCTCCCTTTTTGAAGTCCTCTCCCATGATTCCCTGCTTCATTCCTCAGGGATCTAGTATCTTTATGTTACTCTCCACAGGATGAGGATGTGGGATGGGAAAAAACAAATAGATCTTTTGTCCAGACTTAAAGGTTCTATATTCCAAAATTCTGTCTACCCCCTCCTGAATTTTAGAATTTCACTCACAGTGTCCTGACATTTTTGCCTTTAGGGTGACAGAGCACAGTGAAGAGTGGGCTTTGGAGGAAGGCGATGTGATTTAATGCATTCAGAAATGTGAGTGAGGAATAGTTCCTGAACCTTCCCAGGAGTAACTGCAAGAGAATTCTTTGTTAAACCATTAGACTTTTCAATGGGTAGACTTTCTGACTGTGTGACAAAATGAAGTGAAAACGACAACAATAGAGCAGTGAGTGTGGGAGAAGATATTTTTGGTTCAGGGTATAACCAGGGGCAATCCTGCCTGGGAGTGGGCCCCAGTCAATTCCCCTAACCTGTTCCTGCTTTTCATAGCTTCTTCCTTTCTTTTTTCTCATTCTTCGCTGTGGAACCTATAGATTCCCCTAAAGCAGTCATATTTTTAAAAGCACAATGGAAGGGAGGCGGCTTCCAGAAGGAAAATATGGGGCTAGGTCAACTCCACTCAGGGTTTTTCATATATCAATCTAAATCAGGGTCCTTTGTAAGAAGGATGTGAAAATAAGGGACTGCTGCAGAGTCTTGGGGACTGTGGGTTTCTAGGTAACTGGATTGGAAGGCTCGGGCTGAGTTGAATGTCCCAGGAGGTTGTTCTAGGGCTGGAGTGGGGGAGTTACTCTTGTTGCAGAGCTTATTTTCTTTAAGAGGCAGCCAGCTTCTTCTTAAGGTGACCCTGGAGTCTTTCACATTAGCAGTGACAGATCTTCCCCAACCTAGGAACTTCCATACTCTGTGTGTGCACCCAGAAGGAAAGAGGCAGAGTGTCTGTGTGGCATCAGGGTGGGGATGGGGTGAATAGTGACTTTTCCTAGTTAAATTACTTCACATATCAACAGAGTGAGGCCATCCTTCAGCTCCAATTTGTGACAGAAGAGTCCAGTCGGAGCTTTATATCCCCAAGCCACAATGGCAGAGTGCTTTTCTGACCATGATTAATCTGTAAAAGAAGAACAAAAAAAAACCCCGCTCTCCAACTGTTGTAGAGGATGAGAGTCTTGCTGCTTGGGGAGGATGGATGCTGTCTGAGAAAGAGAGAATCAAGTCACAGCTAATTAGTCACCTAAGTCTATAGTTTGTTTAGGAATGGAGATCACGGCATTTAAGCTTAATAAGGGTAGCGGTTAACCTTATCCAACCCTCTATGCCCCAGGAATCTTGTCCAAGTGTATGAGAAGAGCAGACATGTAGAATAGTGGATAGAGCACTGAACTGTCAAAAGAATCTTGTTGCTCATCCTAGCTTTGTCACTGACCAATAAAAATAGTAATAATAATAATAAGTAATCTTTTTTTAAAAAAAGAAATAAACATTAGAAAGTCAAAAAAATAAGTAATCTTTACATTCAAAACATATAGTCTTTCTACCTACACACATGATTTTTTTAGAGTTATTTGAGTCCTCAGCTAAGTCATTTCCCTTCTTTGAGCTTCAGTTTCTAAAAGGAGATGAATTTGGTTACTCTAAGGAGAAATTTAAAGCTACTACTATAAAATATTTAAGATTCTACTATTGGGTTGTTTTGTTGTTCTTGTTGAGTTGTATAAGTTCTTTATATATTTTGGATGTTAACCCCTTATTAAATACATGACTTGCAAATATCTTCTCCCACTTGGTAGATTGTCTTTCCATTTTTTTGATGGTTTCCTTTATGATGCAGAAGCTTTTTAGGTTAATGTAGTCCCATTTGTTTATTTTTTCTTCTGTTTCCCTTCCCTGAGGAGACATATTCAAAAAGATACCACTAAGATCAATGTCAAAGCTTTTATTACAAAGTCAAGAAATAACGAGTGTTGGATATGATGTGAGAAAAGGAAACCCTCATACACTGATGGTGGGAATCTAAATTGGTGCAGCCACTATGTAAAAAAGTATGGAGATTTCTCCAAAAATTAGGAATAGAACTACCATATGATCCAGCTATTCTACTTCTGGGTATTTATTCAAAGAACACAAAAGCATGAATGTGTAAAGATATTTGCACTGCTGTTATTCACAATAGCCAAGACTTGGAAACAACCTAAGTGCCCATCAATGGATGAATGGATAAAGAGGTCATATACATACACATGGAATACTACTCAGCTATAAAAAAAGATGAAATCTTGCTATTTGCAACAACATGGATAGACCTTGAGAGTATTAAACTAAGAGAAATAACTCAAAGACAAATACCATATGATTTCACTCGTATGTGGAAGATAAGCAAGCAAACAAACAAACAAATGTAGATACAGAGAACAAATTGGTGGTTACCAGAAGAGGAGGGAGATGGCGAGAGGGAAAAAGGAGTAAAGGGGCACATTTATATAGTGATGGACGGCAACGAGACTTTTGGTGGTGTAGTCTATACAGAAGTTGAAACATAATGATGGACACCTGAAATATATATAATGTTTAATCAATGTTACCTCAACAACAACAAAAAAGATTCTATTATCTGAATATAATTGTATCAGGGAATATGTGAGAGTAAAAACAAAAAAACCAAAAACTATTATCTGCATCCCAGGATCTGAGTAATCATATAATCTAGTTATTCTTGCTTACTAGCATGAATCCATAGCAAAATGTTAAAGAATTTTGCATTTTAATACAGGAGCCTATAAAACATACATAACTCCTACACACAAAGAAATTAACCTGGAATGTTTATGTCTACTGAAGAGCTGGTGCAGTAGGTGCCTGGATGAGGAGAGCGAATGTTTTAGGAAAGGCAACCTACTCAGAGTTCCTCAAATCAAAATAGATAGCCAACCATTTTTTTTGTCCCTATACAAAGACCAGCTCTGAATGACAGTATGTATGTATAGGCAGGTGTCATTCACCCATTTCATTCATTCCCCTTCACTGCATGTTTATTGAGCTTCCATTATGTGACAGGTGTTGTGCATACACCAGGGATAGAGAGTTGAATAGGAAATACGCCCCACTTCAAGAAACTTAAAAGTTAGCCCTATTCTTATGTACTACTTGTTACTAGATCAACAAATTGAGAGTTTTATTAACAGCTGAGAAATGGAATTACAAGCTAGTGTAGGGGAGGAAGAACATTTCTTCTACCTATTGAGTCCTGCTGGCCAGGCTACAAGTTAAATTGACATGAGACAGAATAACAGGAGAAAATCAAACAAAGCTTTATAACATGTATACATGGGAGAGACCCAGGAAAACTGAGTAACTTGCCAAAATGGCAGAGCTTTCATCTTAAATGCCATCTTCAGCTAAAGACAAAGGAGGATGTTGGATGTGCTGGTTTGGGGCTTCAAAGAAGAGGAAGGCAATTCACATGGAAATGGAAAAGCAAATGTTTGGTAACTAGAACTTTGATAAGAGTGGGCTTAGCAAGGATCCTCCCAGTCTACCAGATACCTAGAATTGTCTATGGTGATGACCTGTCCTGAGGACAGGCCTTTATTTTAAATTTCTTTTAGGGAGTTAGGGGGAATGTCAAAGTTTCTTTCAGAGTCTTTTGTTCTTAAATAACCAAGACAAGGCAAAGAGTCACATTTTGGGGTGGCCAATTATGATCCCCCACAATCCTGCTGAGAAATTTCATAGTCAAGAAGCTGAGTGATAGATTGTTTCATCTCATTGAACACGTTTCTTGGTCTGATAATAGATCAGTACAGTTAAATTAATTTCAGGAGGCAGTGATGCAGGCCTATATTGTGGAAGCAAGCAATCAGGTATCTAGTAAGAAGTATTTCTATGGAAATAAAAAGAAAAACAAGGTTAATGGTTGGAGCAAATTATAAACCTGTTTCTGAGCCCACTGGCAGCCAGTCAAGAAGATTTTTAATTGTCAGGTTCAAAGTATCTTTTGTAGTTTGAAATGTCTCTGATGATGCCATCAGGTATTCAGGTATCCTTTTGAGTGGCTTACACAGCAACAGGAATGTTATCATTTTTATAAAGTGATGTTTATAAAATTTATATCAAGTTATCCAGCTTCAGTTTGCAGGGCTTCAAGAACAAGTGTAGTTTCAGTTCTCAATGATTTCAAATAAAACTGGAAAAAATTGAAAACAGTAGTTTGGAGATTTGTAGCCACATATTTCAGGAGACTAGAACAATTCAGGATCCAGTCCAGTTTACAGGTAGAAAACAAAAACCTCAAAGACAATTAATAGAACTAGGATCTAATATCCACAAATGTGTATTATAATTTTTACTGAAACATAACTTTTCTCTCTAAAATAACCCTCAATTTTACCAAAGATAGCCAAATTAAGACTGGTTTGTGAAGTAAGTCTAGTTTCAATAAATTTGGCCCAATTATTTATATAAGTACAGCAAGAATAGCAATTGATCATGGAGGCTCTTTTCAACCAGCTTTGCTGGAACTTTTTATAAGGAATCTCAGATTGACCTTTAAAGGCCTCTTGGGGCCAGCCCGGTGGTGCAGCGGTTAAGTTCCCACGTTCACTTCTCAGCAGCCCAGGGTTTGCCAGTTTGGATCCCAGGTGCAGACATGGCACCGCTTGGCAAATGCCATGCTGTGGTAGGCATCCCATGTATAAAGTAGAGGAAGATGGGCATGGATGTTAGCTCAGGGCTGGTCTTCCTCAGCAAAAAGAGGAAGATTGGTAGTAGTTAGCTCAGGGCTAATCTTCCTCAAAAAAAAAAAGGCCTCTTGAGGCCGGGAAAACCAAGCTAAGGATTTGTCATCAGGCTTCACCTGTAATACCTTAGGTTTGGGTGAATTTCTCTCTTCTCTTGAGGTCGCCAAATTATTTCAAGGTTCCAGGCACCTGCTGGACACGTGACCTTCCTTGCTTACCCAGTAAGGTTACCAGGAAACAAGGTACCAGGCCAATATTTCCAAGTGGCTTTATTCCATAAAGTCCAATCTTTGGTCCTCAAAAGCTGTCTGGTCATATCTGAGTTTATGCCTATTTCTCTCAAATATGACATTCCAGTCAAAGTTTTGGTAAGATAACAAATGTTTCCAATTGTGTCCTGTTAAAAGGAGAACAGATTCTTCTTGAACTTTTGCAAATAACTATATTGCCATGAAAACAATACCAACTCATTATGAGGTTCCAAATCCTGGAGGGATCAGGCAGGGAGAAAAATAAATAAATGCTTCAATTCTGCTTACAAAGGTATAATACACTAAATTGATATAAGTCATAATTAGCTTGAAAGAAAAGATAAGATTTCCTTAAATCTGAAAAAGACAAAACATCAAAAAGAATTGGCAATATCTCAAATGAAAAGTCATATAAATTATAATCATCCTCATCAGTTCATTCAGTCCTGTGTAATCAATTCTTGATCTTAATCTTCGGTTAGCAGTTTTATGAGGTCATCAGTTCTCTGTCAGAGTTCTATAATTTCTTACCCAGTTCAGTTTTGTAATCAGAAAGTTTATCAGAGTGCTGTATTCTAGACTAAGTATCCAGGTCTCTTCCATGAAGCTCTCTGAAGATGAGACATATTTTCAAAAGCATCAGAGTAAAACAATAACTGTCTGTAAATGACAAAAGGCTTAAAAATGACAATTGACAAATAAATTTGGTTATTTCTTCGACATAAAACACTTTAGAATAGCAAATTATGACTGACAACCAGGACAGATCAGAATTTTAGGAATGTTGTATAATTTTTAAAACACTTATATCAGTAACATTTACCCACATAATGTCATAGGTCCCTATGAAACAATGCTTAGTTATCCATTTAACCATGATGACGCTTAAAGATTTTCAGGCAAATGCAGAAAATTGAATAGCTATAAGAAAAACCTTAGCACCTGTGATTAAAGACGTGACAAAAACAATACAGGAAATTTATTCTGATAAAACACAAAATCCCTACCCTTCTGGTAGACTACTCAAAAAGAAAAACCTTTCATAATCTCTTTACCAAGAGCAGACTAAAGGTTCAAGAAAATTATCCTTTTAAGAGAGAGAATCAAATTTTAATTCTTGCACCAGCTTATTTTTGACATTAAAACTCATCTACTTAATTAGATTTACTTTAATCTTAACCAACATGACCACGCATAAAACTCTTTTTAGGGTTCCTCTTCTACAAACCTTCCTTAACTTTCTTTTTACATTCAGAATTTGTACCATGCCTTCTTTCTTCCCTTCTAGTACCTTAGGACAAATTTATCTTTCTTAAGAAAACAAACAAATATTTCCATTCTTTATACTCTTTACTGAAAACATACATTTTACTTCCCTTGAATACAAAGATGTTTTCTTTATTATTTCTAGTAGCTTTCATTACATATATTAATTATAATTTTTAATACTTACAGACTTTAGTGAAAACTAAAAAGCAAGCATTTATGAACTGTCTTTTACATTAGCATTCTGTGGCTTGGCAAGTTTAGAAATACTCTTCATAATTTCTAGAACATGTTAATTCATAGAACAATTTTTAATAAAACACAAGACATGTTTACCAGTAGACCCAGACAGTTTTTAGTTTCTCTGTAATAAGACAAATGTTGGGAAACCTATATTTAGTAATTAATGTGTAATATTTTATCTTATTTAGAAATAATGTAGATAGTCAATGAACTTTCCATCATTTAATTGAGCAAACTTCAAAGTTTCAAATTACTAAAGAGATTTTGGAAATTATCAAATACATGTCATAATTTACAACTTTTGCTAAAAGCTTAAACTCATCTCATTTACACCTAAATCACTTGTTTCCAACAATTATGTTTAGATTACCCATGAAGACTTCATGAGATATTAGACAAAATTAGTTATCTTTCTAAGTTATTATGCTGACAAATTTGTAACAGGGATAACATGAGCCTTTTAAACTAGTAAAGCCAGGCTGCATGTCCGAATATATCCAATGCTGATAACTCTAAGGGGACATGTCTATTTTAGTCAAACCAACAAGCTTAAACAAGTTTTCATTTACCAAAGATTATTTCATATCACGTTAATTTGAAAGACATGTAAGCACTTACTTTAAGTCAATTAAATAGAGCTCTTACTTTTGGCCATACCATCTGGAGGTAAAATATCACACATATATAACATACATATTGACACACACAAACACACAGGTAGACACAGAGAGAGAAATTAAATTTTTGTTATGAATCAGATGTAATACAGAAGTCACTGGTTTCTGAGAAACATTTGCATTTCAAAGAATGGCTCTTAGTTGCTAGAGAAGATGGGAGCAGAAAATCTACATCACAAGGACCCAGAGAAGGCAGTCAAGTTTTCTTCAAGATGGAGTTTCTGGGGCATATTTGCCTTATCGGTTTCTAATGTCTCAATCTTTTTTCTCAATAGCTAGGAGCATTTTGGTAGGAGCAAGGAAGCTCTGGGCAAAAGACAGGTGAACTTCTAACTGTTTGCTAGAGCCACACCTGCAGCATTGCAGAGATTTGCAAGGCAAAGGTGGTTGCTTCCAATTCCCCAAGGAACTGGATTACAGCCTGAATGACAAAAAAGATGCTGACCCACCCCACCAGCTACACCCTTCCTATTGCTTCATTATATCAGGGAAATTTTTAACTTTTTGATATATGAATCAAAAAAATTTTATGTTCTGAAACTTCAGGACAATGTATCACACCTTAAAAAGTCTGCACAAAGCATTTAACAAAGGCCCTCTTTCTAAGTGTACAATTTAACCCTAGACCAATTTATCTTGGAGTTGGGAGCTTTTATTATCTTTTTTGTTAGCACCTGATATTAACCTCTAGTTTTTATCTCATACTGTGTGGGCCCAGGCAGCCCTATTGACTTCCCTTTAGTAAGTTTAATTACCATTGTCTGAAGGGCACATTTATATTCTGTTTTACAATCCAGCAGGGAAAACGTTCCCGAGTGAGACACAATGTCTATGCCCACAATGCAATCTATAATACAATCAGGCAAAAAGAGATACAATGACTTTACATAAAGCCCATAAATGTATCAATTTTTCTACAAAATTTCATCTAACTTCCATCAACTCTTACACCTCTAATCATGGCTTTCATTAGGACTTTATCAATAGATCTTCATCTTACAATTTTGGAGAGGGGAAGCATTCTGTGTTAGACATTTTAAAACATACAAAGGCAAAGTTGATATAACCTCTTTATATAAAATCAGCTGAAACATTCCAACCTTTATAATCTTATCAACACTTATACTTTTACATTTTTTTAGATTTAATTGTAACCTGAGTCAGGGTCTTAAGGCTAGTCGTTATTATTTTTGTATTTCCTTATTTTAAAATAAATTTGGCCTTATTAGAGGTACCAGTTAAGCAATTATCATGAGAGCTCTCAAATTTTTTTCTCCAATTTATAAATTTTCCAAATTTAAATGATGCATCATCTGGCCACATTGAGTAGGATCTTAACAGCAACTCATACCAACAAGCTTAACCATGGATGCAAGAAGCATCCCCAAAAGATATCTAGAATGTTCACTCCCAAAAATAGTCTAAAAAAGCAAAAGTATTCATTGCACAACAAGCAACAAAGGTTGAGATGACAAAAGCCCCTTATGAAAGCAATTGGGACCCCTGATGATGAACTCCCCTGAGAGCTGACACAGCTGGACAAAGAGAATGTGTCCTGGAACCCCAATATACTCAACTGGCCATCAAGATGTGTGCCAGTACATGCATCCTCTGCATGGCAGAGACCAGAAAGTTCACAAAGCCAAGATCTCAATACACACAACAAGACAAAACAAAAAACCTCATCTTTTATGCACATTAACAGCTTTAGGTATGGCGTGGGTCTCTTGGAGCAGAATAATACCTAGGAGGGAGGTGTCATGGGGTTGGGAATTGTGTGTGTTTTAAGAGTACCTTGTCGTTGCACGGACATTTTCTTAAAGTTGGTGGGGGGACCTGTGTCATCTACTGTGTTCCATGACCAACTCATTTTATCATGGATAGCTTCTTGAGGTGGCGAGTGCCCTAATTGTTCTTAAATGTTCTACTGCACTCACCAAATTTGCAGCCTTTTTGGCTTCCAAGATGCCCTTAGCAACAGCTCTCACCTCATGCGCATACTCCCAGAAAACTGGCTTATAGAGAAGCCTGTGTCTTATAACAAATGACAAGGAAAAATACTCTCTCTGGGAGGGAATGGATCTACAACCAGTGAGCACTCAACCAAGTCCTAGAGTCATTCAGTTGAAGAAGCTGGCTTCACCAATATTTTCTCCTACTAATATAAATTTAGAAAAGCATGGGACTGGACCTATGGTCGAGTGGTTGAGCTCTGCTTGGGTGACCTGGGGTTTCACCAATTTGGATCCTGGGTGTGGACCTAGTACCACTCATCAAGCCATGCTGAGGTGGCATCCTACATAGCAGAACTAGGAGGACCTACAACTAGAATATACAGCTATGTACTAGGGGGCTTTTGGGAGAAGAAACAAACAAACAAACAAAAAGCAAAAAACATCACCACTCTCAGGGTCTCCTTGGACCCTGCAGGCTAGATCTGGGAAGTCGATGTGATAAGAACTCTTACTTCCTTCTGGCTCTTGTCAGGGTTCCAGGATCTCTCAGCTGCAGTAGTCCAGGAGTGACCAGTGTCAAGCCAGTGAAATTTTATCCCATCCAAGTCGCCAAACTGTAGGGGAGGAAGAATATTTCCTCTACCCACTGAGTCCTTCTGTCTGGGCTATAAATTAAATTGACATGAGACAGAATAACAGGAGAAAATCAAACAAAGCTTTATAACATGTATACATGGGAGAGACCCAGGAAAACTGAGTAACTCACCAAAATGGCAGAGGCTCTCATCTTAAATGTGATCTTCAGCTAAAGACAAAGGAAGACGTTGGATGTGGTGGTTTGGGGCTTCAAAGAGGAGGAAGGCAATTCACATGGAAATGGAAAAGCAAATGTTTGGTAAATAGAACTTTGATAAGAGTGGGCTTAGCAAGGATCATCTCAGTCTACCAGATACCCAGAGTTATCTATGGTAATGGCCTGTCCTGAGGACAGGCCTTTATTTTAAATCTCTTTTAGGGAGTTAGGGGAAAGGTCAAAGTTTCTTTCAGAGTCTTTTGTTCTTAAAAGTAATCAAGGCAAAGCAAAGAGACACATTTTGGGGTGGCCAATTCTGATACTCCACACTAGTTACTCTGACAAATTGCTAAGGTAACTCCAATCTATCAGCTTACTTGCTTTGCTTAAGATGTTCAAATCTAATAGATTACTCTCTCTTCAGTTGTTCTGAATGTCAGCAGAATATCCAGGAAAGAAAAAAGCAAATCCAAAGTGGGAACATAAATCACGTACAGTAGGATCTTTATTGTGATAGACTTCATATTTCCCTAAATGTAACTTTATCTGGATAAAATCTGATCTAACATCCAAGGCTAAAAAGTGAATATTAGTTCTCAATGCCAGTGTTTTAAAAGACATATGTATATATATATTCAGAATGTATTTTAACTCAATAGTTGTTTTTAAGTATATCTGAAAATAAGGGAGAGAGGAGACTACTAATTCCTTTCATTTGTCTAGTTCGTTATAATAGCCAAAGCCCTTTCACATCCGTTATCCATGGGATTTTCATGACAGCCCTGTGGAGTTAGGTAGGGCAGGGATTGTTACCAGTATTTTATAGAGAAGGAAACTAAGGTTCAGAGAAGTTATATGACTTGTTCAGGGTTAGTAAATGATTTTGTCTGTCTCCTAGGGTAACCAACCATCCCTGTTTACCTGGCATGGAAGGAGTTTCCATAACTCTAGACTTTCAGTTTTAAAACCAGAACAGTTCAGGGCAAACCAATATGTTCACCCTATGCTCTTTACCAAATAGATCTGAATTCAAATCTGAGCTCTGATCTGCAACTTTCTAGGACTTTAATCTTAGGCAAGTTGTTCAACCTCTCCCAGCAAAATCTCTTGTTTTTATTTCATCAAGCAATAAAATTAGGATAATACCACCTTCTCCAGATCATTATGATTTAATGAGATGATGGCTCTGAAGACAGGGAACATGGACCCTGGCCTGGAGTAGGCACTCAGTAAATCTTGGTTCCTTCTTATCTCTGGGCTGACAATTTTCACTCTGTATCATGCCATCTCAAGTACTCCGGCTCACCTTGGGCATAATTTCCTAACACCTAGAAACGCCTTGGGATTCTCTGCTGACTACTAGAGCCCTTTGTGAGAAAATCACTTATGCTGGCCCTTTGGAATTGAAGAATTCTTCATGCCTTGATATTGGGTGGGACCATGTATAGACTACTGGTGGGAAGTGTGCTGCTTTTCTTCAGAAGACTTCAGAATCTGTTCATTGTCTCTGCTATGAATCTTTTTTGTGGGTAGTAGTACGCTTACACAGGATAGTAATGTATATTCCAATATTGTCCACTGCTGCTTTTTAGAGCTCCAGTGACAAATAAGGGGTCTGCAAACATGGGAGAATGAGCTGAACCAAAGAGTGTGGGAACGCAGTGAGTAATTCTGCCCTTTCCCCACTATTTCCCAGTAGAAACTGACTTTTGGCTGTAGTTTGCCCCATCTTTTATTGTTCTTCTAGCCTCAGTTCTGAGTGTCTCTCTAAGTTCTTTTCTTTCCTCCTCTAGTGCTCTCTCATTCCCTGTACAGTTCTTTCTCTTCAATCCAACCCAATCCAGGCTTCAAGACTTAAATCAGGCCCTGCCTTTCCAAAGTAGTTTAATCCATACTCCAGTGTTACTTGTATCTCCCCCTACTCAATAAGCCATTAAGCATGTCATCAGGATTCGGTTCTTACTTGCTGGTGGTTTCCCTCTGTTAGTGCTCTCTTCCCAATGCAATTATTGTAACCAGGGATGATTCTTACTCTCTCTGTCTTCCTCAGCACCTGACATCAGGCAGATTTGAAAGTAAAGACCTGTAGGTTAATTGACTAAGACTTATTTGTGCCACTTTATAAATCTCTTTCCTGGGCTTAGTTACAAGGTCCTATAGTCATGCCTTGAATACTTTACCTGCTGAGGAGCCCTTGTGCTGAGTGGATTGGTGTCTTTTACTTATGTCCTTGCCCTAGATTTACACTGCCCAGTTCTTAGGTTGCCTTCAGGGTAGGATCTATGCATATGCTATGTATGGTCTGAGTATTTCCAAAGGTCTCCTGCTCTTCCCAAACTTCCCTCTTATTCTATGAACCCCCCATGCCTTTCTCAGTGACAGGAAGGTTTAGAACAATCACACAAGTTCATTCTTGAGTAAGCGCAAAGTGGTAACAACCTTATGTCGGAGACATATGTGAAGAACTTTATAATGCAAGGGAAAAATAATAAATATTGTAAGAGAAATATGGGAGAGAGAGAGAGAGCAATCACTTCCAGTTTGTGGAGGAGGAGTAGAAGTAGCACTAGAGAAGGCTTCATGTAGGTGGTGACAAGAGAGATATGTCATTAATAATAGCAGAATTTGGCATGAAAAAACAGGGCTGGAGGCGTAGGACTGAGAACTGAGGCAGAAAGAACAGCCTAAGTGAAGGTATGTAGGATCAGAAGTTTGGAGAATGTATGGAAAATAGTGAATACTTCAGCTTGGAATGGATTGTGTACAATGTGAGAGGGAGCAGTAAGAGGGAAGACTGAAAAGTGGTTTGGGACAACATTGTGAAGGCCCTTGGTTACCAGGCTAAGGTCCATGGGCATGGAAGCTCATTGAATGCTTTTAAGCAGGGCAGGGGCTAGACAGATAACTTTCATTAGGTTGGATTGAACTGTGGGCATGATGAGCCACTGAGTCCGCCCTTTATAAATGGAGAAAATTAGTGTGTGTACAAACTATAATCTCATCCTACAATTGCATGTTGGTGTGGCCTAATTAAAATCCTGCCCTGGAAGAAACACTGACAATGTATTCGCACACCTACCCGAGCATGTCATGATATTGATTTCCATAAAATTGTTGCCATATAAATGCATATTTGTTGTGCTTTTTGATCTAGGGTTGAGTGGAAAGAAATGACCCAGGTGGAAAAACTTGATTTAGGAAATGATGGAGAATAGCAACAATCAACTAGCAATAAGGAAATTAAAAAATAGTGAGTCTACTTCTTTTCAAACAGTGAGCTTTTGAAATGTCCTGCCGAGTATTCCTCCAGGAATTGCCCACACTGGCGCAGATCCGAGAAGGGCAATTAACACACCTGCATTTCACTTAGAAAATGTGCCAAGTGTTCCTTACTGCCTGTGCCCAACGATTCTAATTGAGTCTTCTTGGACTGGCTTGGGACTCTCTTTGACATATGCAATGAATTACTATACAGAGAAACATTATAAAGAGTGTCCTTTTATATGAATTCTCAGCAGTTGGATAGCCCTTTTTTTTCCTGAGCACGCAAAACCAGAGTTCCATTTGAGCCAAAAATGAGTGGTTAGACACCTAGTCATCGTAAGTTGGGGGTACCAGTAAGGCCCTTTGCTTCTCTAGTGTACGGCTGCCTCGATGTGGCTGTCTACTCATTATAAGACTCTGGGCACCCAGGGCCAGCCCCTTCCCTTCGATTGATGACTTTTTTTTTCCTGGGAAAACTGAGGCCACTTACTGAAAGCTTCTTTGTTGACATTTCAGTCGAAACATCATTTTTAAATAACCTCAGCATTTTGTCTTTCCCTTCTATCTTTATTCTTCCTTCTCTTCCAGAATAATCTATTGAAATGCATCTTCAATCTCATCTCCTATTTGACTCCACCCCTCCCCTCCACACAGACTTCTTGGCCTCTACCCTCTCTACACACTAAAGTACCTGACATCCCGAAAAGGTTTCACTTTTCTTGCTTCTCTCTATTCTCTTGCTAGTTCCCTCTATTCTTTCATTACCCAAACATTTATTGTCTCTATTTGCTCACTCCCCAAAATACTTACTGCCTCCATCCTCTTACTGTCCATGTAGTAATCATAGTTAATGTTTACTGAGAGCTTTACATACCTTAACTTATTTAATTTTCACAATTCCATAGGGTGGATATTACTATTATTACTCTCTCAGTTTTGCAAGTGAAGAAACATAGTCATGAAGAAGTCAAGAAACTTGTCCAAAGTGACACAGATAGTAAGTGGTAGAGCCTGGATTCAAACTCAGGCTGTCTGGTTCCAGAGTTGATGCTCTTTACCACTATGCTATATTGTCTCCCAGTAACACTTTTGGACATCAATGACCTTTTAGTATAATCCAATAGTATTTATTTAGTGCTTTTGCACCTATTCTCGAAATTCTTGAAATCAGTTTCTGACTTGGTTCCTATGACCCAACATTACGCTGGGTTTCCTTTTACTTCTGTTGTTATTCTTTCTTGGTTCCTCTTGCTTCTATTTCTCTGCTTTCAGTTTGAAACCCTCTGTTTCCAATTCTAAAAATTCTGTCCTTTGAATGACACATTTACTTTCACAGTTTGATTATTATTCATGTGGACAAATCCCAAATTGCTATCTCCTGACTCACACAGACTCAGTAAGTCTCATTTTTGCAAAGAATGTTAAGGGTCATTTGTAACCAAGCACTGTGAACTAGGAAGATGCTACTATCATCAAGATCAACATTTCAGAAAGTGAGACTAACACTCTCTCCCCATGTCTCTATCTTCCTCCTCGTGACTTTTCCAGTTTGGACAATGCTATTTCCATTCATCAAAACCCAAAACCTTTGGAATGATTTTCGGACTTACTCTCTTCTTGGATTCCCCCATACATTTAGTTAGTCAATAAATAAATACTTAACAAATATTTATTGAGCTTCTACTATGTTATAGACTCTGTGCTAGGTACTGGGGATATAACACATAACCATGAACAGGTTTCTTGCTTTCATAAAGCTTAAAATAAAGCTTTAACATCTCTCATCTCACTCCTTACTAACACTCTTTTTCAAGCTTCAGTAATTTTATGCTGATGTATTCCATAACTTCGAAGATGATGGCAATTGGCACTGCCATTTATGTAGGTTTAAGGGAGCAGAGGCAAAGTCTTTGGGTACAAGCTACAAGCAAGGAAAGCTTTTTGCTAAGTAATGTAGATTGATTTTCAACAGATACCTCTTCCAGTAGAATAATTTTGAATTAGTTGGCATGTTGTCATTGTATATATTAAGCACTGACCAGATTCATTCATTCATTCACTTATTCATATAATAGATATTTATTGTGTTCCTATCATTTCCAAGCTCTGTGTTAGACTGTGGGTATATACAAGTAAAAAAAGAAAATGTGTTCATCTTCGTGGAGCTTATTTTCTAGAAAAGGTGACTCTGTTTTGATTAGGGAGGTGGTAAATATGATTCTAGCACTTGTTGGGAGGCTGGGTAGATAACCTGGAATTCACTTCTAAGAATTTGTAATTCTGAAGTCTCCTTGCTCTGGCTACTTCTCTTTACCATACATCCCCTGCATTAGCACCAGAAAATATTTCCCAAATAGGGACTTGGTAATGTTAGTTCCTGGGTCAAGTGACTCTGATAACTTCATACAAGAAAAATATCACACTCTGGTATGGCCACCAAGGCCCTCAGTGATCTCATCCCACTCTTTTCCCTACCCTTTATCTCATTATTCCCTTCTAAAAACTCACAGCATTAGCAAAGTGGCCTATTTTTGTTTGCCTGTCGAATGTACCTTGGCAGGGCAACAACATAGATCTAGGCCCATTCTTATTTCACCCATTCAGTTCATTCATTCACTTAACAAATATAAATGAGCACTTACCAAGCACCAAGTACTGTTCTAGGTGCTAAAACAATGAACAAAATCGACGAAAATCATGTCCTTCAAGGAACTTACATTATATAGTGAGGGCACGCACTTCTTCTTGCATCCCCCTTCTGCCTCACAGGGAAGTCCTCTCTTTGTAATAAGAGCCCTTAACCAGCTAGAGGATAATTTGATAGTATTGGACAACTAAGCAGGAGATACATCGAGATGGAGCAAAAATGGTTTAAAATGAGAAGTAACTATGAAAGAAAACGTATGTCTTCTGTTTTTCTGAACCTGTCTTAAACTATAGGGAATAAAGAGGGTCAACAGGCTGTCTTATGTGGTTTATAATCATCAGTCTTTGAAAACAGACCAAGAGAAGGTTATTTTTAATGTACCAACAGGACTACTATTCTGCTTTGATGGCACGTGAAACAGATAACACATGGGATTTTTCTAGCTTCCTATCTATTGAGAGAACAATGATACTAATGGCCAAGGCCATTCCTGGGGAAAGTTATAACATTGGTTATATTCTGTTTTCAGCAGCCCCTACTTCCTTCTTTCTTCTCTGATTTACTTGCTCTTGCTTGTAGAAACAACCTTAGATTTGCAGTTAGTCTGAAGCTTTTGTCCCCAAATGCCATGTAACTCATTTTATGTGAATTACAGGACAATGAAATACAAACTTCCTCAGGATCCTTGAGGCAGCTGCCAATCCTCGGCTCTTCACTGGTCTATGTAATACCTTTTTTCCTCCAGGGAACAGTTAGGCTTGATGTATGTTTCTAAATCATTCTCTGTCCTCTGAGAATAAAGAATCATTGTACTGAAATGCTGCATAGTGTATGTGCTGAACTATGAGCTAAGAGACTTGGGTCTTGTCCTGGTGCTGCCACTAACTAGATATATAATTTGGACAAGTTATTTCCTTTCCTTGGGCCTCGGTTCTCTATCTATAAAGTAATGGGGTTGGACCAGATAATCCTTCAAACTCTGTTCCAACTTGACATTCCAGGAGCCTAGTGGGATGGATTAGTGATTGAGTCGGCCTTGGCTTGGCATCATTGTGTATCTGTTATCCATGGTGACAAAAAACTCACAAACTGTAGGAATGATCTGTTGCATTTTTTAGGGATTAAGAGTTTCTTCATTCTTTTTGAAGGCATGCTGGCTCTTCTGGGTTAGAATTCAGAGTATGGAGTTAATGAGGCCAAGGTCATAGGGGTCATTTACCATGTGGGCCAATTAGTTTTGTTTCCTGGCTCCAGCGTATACCTTAACAGCCTTCCCGATCTCCTATTCAGCCATTTTGCCAATACAAGTTTCAAGATAAGACTAACATGAATTTCTATGACTTAGTACTTCTCATCTTATGACTGGGAAAAGAGCTCAAGTGACATTTGGGCAACAGCTTCTTTGTGAAGATGAGAGCAGCATAATCATAAAGGTCACCACGATTTCTAGAGGTGACTCTGTCCTATCTCAGCTAGATCAAGCACATGACAAGAATAGTCAGCTAAAGACGAGCCAGAAAATTTATCCAAACACCTCTGCTTTGTCAGTTGGAGGTAGTACCTCTGACAACGATGAACCAAATTATGGCCTGGAAAAGTGCAGATGAGAGAACTGTTTGTAGTGAAAGCCATCTGGGTTTTGTTTCTGGGTTTGAACTCAAAACATAACATTCCCAAGCATTTGGGATGGGTCTGCCAGATGTTTGGGACTTATTTTAGATTTTCATGTAAAATAAGGCATAAGGAATGAAATGTTCATTACTTTGTGCTTTGATACTTTTGCTTGACCAAGAGGGGAAACCTAGCACATTGTGGGTACTGCATCGTCACCAGTGAAAGTACAGTATACACCAATGATTCTCATATGTGACCAGCGTGACTGGTTGAAATCATCAGAGAGCCTCATTGTAGCCAGGGTTTATTTCTTAGCTTTGAAAAAAAGATGCCCTGGCTGGATTACTCTGTACAGCTAAAGCTTAAGCATGAGTAGTGGCAGCTCAAGCACTTGAGCTTTCCAACAGAGGCTCATCCAAAGCTTGGGCAGGGAAAAAGAAGAGTGGGAGAGGCAAACAAGGGAGAGTAAGGGCACCATAAAAAGAATAGGTACCTCCAGGGAGTAACCAAGCCAAGGCTGGGTATATCATAGAGGAGGTGCTTGTTCAAGGTAAGATATTAAGATAGATGACTCATAAATACAGCAAATAAAGAGATTAGAAGTCAAAAAGATCTGGATTTGAATCCTGTCCCTCTCACTTACTGACAGTGTCACCTTGGGCAAATCACTTAAGGACACTGAGGCTCTGTGTTCTCATCTGTGAAATTGGGATAATAACAGTAATTATCTCACAAATATTAATTCTCTGTTGTTTCAACTCAACATTTAGGATTCTACGTAGTTATTGTTCCAAACCTATTCTCTCCGTCTCCAGGCTTATAGTGGAGATCACACTCCACATATACCATACATAAACATTTAAGATAGAGGGCACAAGGATTTAGTCTTATTTGTAGTCAAGTGTAAATGGCAGCTGTTCCTCCATAGTAAGAGCAGATTTCAATGAGAGGCAGAAGTGAGGGTAGGGCACATATTTATGGAGCAGTTATCATACACAAGCACTGTGCTAAATTCTCTATCTGTATTAGCTCATGAACCCTCCTCCCCCAACCTTTACTAAGTAAGGGATATTATGCCTTTTATGGATTAGACAGTGAAGGTTTAGACAACTAATTTGCCCAAGGTTAATCAGCTACAGAATGTCTGAACTGGCATTCAAACGTAGGAATGTGTGGCTTCTAAACCTAAAGTTTTTCCTGCTCATTCCATACAAATTCATCAGATCCTGAAAAGAACTCTGTGAAGTAGACAGGTAGAGATTATTACCTTCATTTTACTGCTTCCATTTTTGAAGGAGGAAAAGTGGAACCCAGAGAAGTTTAATGACTCTCTACAGTGAATTTCAAAACCCAAAATAGACTTCTGGATGCTTCTTCCTATAGCTCATATCCCTCACACTAATGGACTCGCCTTTCCAGTATATTGGCAATGTTGGCAAAAATTCAAGCATAGAGTACATGGGTCTATTTCCCATGATACATGCTCTGGGAGGCAGATGTTGTGGTAAACATTTAGTAGAGGGTAAATAAAGTGATGTCAAATTCACAAAACTTGTCTTGGGAATCTCTATCTCGAGATTTTGAGCTGTGATTATTCACCTTTTTTGAGTCATACCGCTCCTAAGAGGATATGATGAACGCAGTGGACTCTTCCCAGAGAAATGCACATGCACAACATTCTATAAATGATTTCAATGGTTTTACAGACATTCTGAGACCACCCAATTTATAAACTGTTATCTTAGAGAAAGAGATATTACCAGTACTGCAAAGATGTGTTGTCCAAAGTACCTTACTCACCCAGGAAACTATCTCTGGGTCATACTGCCTTCACTGATTTCCCTTTCTTACCACCACCTAAAAAATTTAGCATTTTGTCCTACATAGTTTAGCACTGTTGGACTGTATTGTGTTGAAGGTGCACTCAGGTCTCATTATTCATCACATTAGGACATGTCTTAGCTCCCTTACTTGACTGTGAGCGCCTCAAGGGTGGAGCCCCCAACAAAATTGTTTGTATTCCCTGACATCACCCTTCTGCACCATAACTTGTCAGAATACTCTTGCTAAGTGACGTGTGTATATATGTGGACCAAGATCACTGTTAATATCTCTTCTAAAAAGAAAAAAAATAACTCCCTCTGTAGAAAATGAGTTCTTCTCACTTTCCCTCAGCTCAACATATGAATTCTTACTTCTGTTTACAGAGTATGAAAGAGCATGACTTGAATAGGCAACTACAAGCAACTTGTATGGCTGTAGTATAAAGTAGTAAAGAGAAAACTTATAACAAAAAGCATTTTCCTCCCAAAGATTCTAAAACTGAGGAGATTTCAAGAGAAAAATTTCAGTCTTGTGTTATTTGTGGTGGATTTCTCTACAAGAGGTAAAGGAATATAGTATTCGTTAGTAGTTGGATAATTGGGCCTAAATCCTGCCTGCTACTTGTGTGTAATATCGATCTGTGAAGCTCAGGCTTGCAAATTATAAAGCAAGAAATATACACTTAACTGAGGTGTCTACTAAGCTAATAGTGCTCAAATTTTGAGACAAGTTGTCCCTTTAAGAATGGAATTGGCTACATTTGAGTCCACCAGATGGTGCTACATCAGTAGAATTTATTTAAAAGAACAAGTTAGCATGGATCTGAAACACAAGAGATGAATAGAATTTATATAAGAGGTGTATAGAAATTACATGTATAAGATGTATAGAATTTCATTTAGTGAGGAGGTAAAGTAATAGGAAAGATTGAGCATAACTGAAGATTTTAGCTTGCGTCACTGGCTGCCATTAATTATGATTTGCAACACAGAAGGAGGGCTAGACTTTTCAGTGGATAGTAATGAGCATGTATGCTGTTTTGGACTTGTTGAGTTTGAAAATGCCTATGGGAAAGTCAGATACAAATGTATGGACCTGGAACTCAAGGGAAAAAGCTATATATATTTGGAAAAGATCAGCATAGAGTATGTAACAAAGTCTATGACTATAAAGGAGATAATAGTGATGATGATGATGATAATGATGATAGCAACAAAAAAAACCTAATATTCTTTGAGTATCTACTATATGTCAGGTACTATGATAAGTACTTTACATGTTATTTCTCATAACACCACTTTGAGAGGAAGCCATTTGCCTAGGGTAACAACGTTGGTTAATGGGGGAACTTAGATTTAAATTTAGGACTTCTTGATTCCAAAACTCAGGAGAACACAGAGAATGTCTTGATTCCAAAACTCAAGAGAACACAGAGAATGGGACGCTAAAGAGTGCTGACATTTAAGAGATGGGCAGAGGAAAAAAAACCCTGGAGACTGAAATAAAGCATCTAGAGAAGTAGGAACAAAATTAGAAAGAGTTGGATGGAAATGAAAGAAGGTCAGAGCTTTAAGAGGGAAATAGCCAACAATTTTGAGTGAAAAAAAGGTAAAAACGGGGGCAGGCCCCGTGGCCGAGTGGTTAAGTTCGCACGCTCCAATACGCGGCCCAGTGTTTCGTCAGTTCGAATCCTGGGCACGGACATGGCACTGCTCATCGAGCCACGCTGAGGCGGCATCCCACATGCCACAACTAGAAGGACCCACAACTAAGAATATACAACTATGTACCAGGGGCTTTGGGGAGAAAAAGGAAAAAAATAAAATCTTTATTAAAAAAAGGTAAAAACGAGTAAGAATAGAAAAGTGTTTGATGGATTTAGCAATGACCTAACAGAACAGTTTTGGTGGAATGCTGGGAGTATGTCCCTAACTAAAGCGGGCTACCAGTGAAAGGGCAGTAGGGAAAGTGAAGACAGCGAAAATAAATTGTTCTTGTGAAAAGTTTGGATGTAAAAGGAGGGAAAAAGAACACTAGACATTGGAGGACCTTGCCAGTATAGAATAGTGGTTATTAGCACAGACTTTGGACCCTGAAAGTGTAGATTTGAAACCTAGCTTTGCCATTTAATAACTGTGCCATCTTGAGCAAGATACCTGACCTCTGTGTGCCTCCCTTTTCTCTTCTGCAAATTAATGATAAAAGTAGTGAATTACCTCATAAGGTGGTTGTGAGGGTTAAATGAATTAGGTTATGTAAACCACTTAAAAAGGTGCCTGGCACATTATAATTACTCTATGTGTTTTATGGCTTGTTATCATTATATTTGAGAAGAAAAAATTTTAATGGCTACAGAAACTTGAGTATGTTTATAGGTCACATGATAGGAGATATACAAGAATGAAAGATTGAAAAGAGAGGCTAGATGAGAAAAACTGATGAGGCAAGGTCCAAAATTTCTGGTGGAGGATTGAAAGGGACAGAGTAAAAACCACAACTGAGGGATTAACTGTGAATAGGAGGAGAATTGTTTATTTGAGACTAAGGGAAAGGAGGTGAGGTTGGTATAATCATAGATAAGCAAACACATGTATGGAGAAAAGTTCTTTCATGATAGCTTTATTTTTCTCTGTGAAGTATGAAGTCAGATTGTCTGCAGAAAACAAGGCCTTTGGGACTTTGAGAGGTATTTGTTGATTCCCAATGTGAAGAAGGAAAGTGGAAACCGAGGGATACAATGAAGAGAATCCCTGTTTAGCAGTGAGTGTCTAGGTAAAATTGGAGACTTCACGGTTTTCAAAGGCAAAACTTTTACTGTCGGTGATTTTCTCCAGCAATGTTTTAGATAGTCCCAATGTAGGCTCTGAAAAGAGATGGTGGAGCAGAAGGGTAAGGGGATGAGGGTTTACAAGATTTTGGCAATAACGGGGTTTGGGCTGGCTGAGGAAAGAAGTGAAACCCTGAGGATGGGGACTGGTACTATAGCTGAGTGGTTAAGTTCGCACTCTCCACTTCAGAGGCCCAGGCTTTCACCAGTTGGGATCCTGGGGGTGGACCTAGTTCTGCTCATCAAGCCATGCTGAGGCAGTGTCCCACATAGCAGAACAAGAAGAACCTACAATTAGAACATACAACTACGTACTGGGAGGCTTTGGGGAGAAGAAAAAAAGAGGAAGATTGGCAATAGTTGTTAGCTCAGGGCCAATCTTTAAAAAAACAAAAACCCTGAGGATGGACTGGGAGAAAGAGAAGAGCCGAGAGACTGGAGAGAATTGGGAGGTTGAAGAGCATGGTTGAATGACTGACTGGGCTCTGGAACTAAAGAGCTTGTGACTTTGGACAGGTCACCTCCTTATTGTGGGTCTCAGTTTCTTCGTTTGTTAAAATGAAAATGCACAAAGATGTGGTCTCTGTTAAAGCCAATTTCAGAATCTGGAATCTACTTTTTTCTTTTCTCCTGTCGTTGCACTGCCACCTAGTGTGTGTAAAGGATACAGAAGAGAAGCTATAAGGAACAAATATAAACCAACCAGTTTAAGAAAACAAAAATTAGAAGCAAGTGTGTTTATGGAAGGGTGAGGACAGAGATGGATGGATTATATCTCAGATTTTCCAATCTTTCGTTGTCTTTCTCCCTCAGGAATATTTTCCTTCTTCTGAATCTTGTGTTTCATTGTTCCCAGGGATCAATTCTACTTAAAGAGAGCCTCATAGTTTCTGGCTATAAAAAGAAAGTAATTTCAGACAGTCCCCATTTCAGAGTCTCCAAGAAGATCAAAAGCCTTTCAAGGTCCAAAAGAATGAATGTTTTAATGGTAAAATTTCTGATGACATTAAATTGATGGGGAACATATTTTTGATCCGTAAAGCTTCTTCAAATCATCCTTTTCCCTAATGGGTGGCATTTATTTTACCTACGCTGGAAAGGGGGACAGACGTGAGTCAGTTAGAGAAAGTGAGAGAAGCAAATTAAATGAGAACAGAGCATCAAAAAGGCATTTTTAACAAATGAAAAAATAAGTTCATCGAGTGAGCACAATATGGCGCAGTAAGGAAGCTCACAAGACTCTGGGTCTACTCATATTTGGATTCACTGTTATGTTAAGGGAGAAGTGACTTAGCTTAGCTGGTATGTTGGAGGGTTGGTGAGGTGACTTCTAGTTCAAGGATGATTTCCTTTAGAAGTAAACCAGGATTTTGAAGTAAATCATATCTGTTCAAAGCAGGAAGCCAAAGCCTGTTTTGGTTTTGTTTTTATCTTTCCACTTGTTTATTTGAAAGTAAGTGAGGTTATATCTCATCATTCTAAAGGCCTTTGTTCCCCATCTTATTTCTTTCAGTACACACAAATCTCTCTTGTTTTGAAGAAGAAACAATTGCATGAGTCTGTCGCTTTTTCCTGTCAATACACTTTTTCTCTACCACTGTATAGATAGTGGAGTCTGTAACTATTGCTTTTGTTTTTTTTACCACTCATACTATTCTTAACCCACTCTCCTTTTTGCCTAATCAAGTCCCTAAAATTTCCTTTATGTCTGGCTTTTAAGCTAAATCCAATTATTTTTGTTCTTCACACTTTTTGACCACTATGTTTCATCTTACAAAGCTGACTACCCTTGTCTTTATGAAACCCTCTTCTTCTTTATATTTCTTATAAATCGTACATTCTTGTTTCTCCTCTTTTTCTATAACCATAACTTGTTATTTTTCTTTCCTAACTTCTCATCTTCTTATCACTATGTCTATGATGCTGCTTTTTCACCACTCTCCCCCACGCGCCTTTATTCTCTTGGATTCTCAATCCATTAAATACATAAATAATCTAATAAACAAAATAGCTTCAAATAATCTGTCTCTGCTGATGACTTCAAAATTTCCATATCTAGTCCTAACCATTGGCCCATTAACAACAGCCTATAAATACTTGACTATTTCTACTTTAATAGGTCATAATCAAGTTTAAAGCTGAAGTTGTTAGCTTTTCCCTTAAATTAGCTTCTCTTCCTGAGTTTACCACAATTTTCACAGCCCTTAGGTTCAGATTCTTGAGATTATCTTTGACTCTTTACTGTCTTGTATGTTCAGATGACCTATAATACCCCATTCACTCCAAGAAGTTCCTCAAAGACATTTTATATTTGTTTGCCTTTTGCCATTGCAGGCACCACTTCCCTTTAAAAGCATCTGTTGTCTTCTATAGTTAAAAGTTTATCTTTTGGGAAGCCTTCTCCAATTACTCCAACCAGAAGTATTCTCTCTACCACAGATGATGTCTAGAATGCCTGGATGGCATACATATGCAATAGTACATTGCTATTACTTGAGCATGTGTCTTATTTTTCCATCCAATTATATGTACCTGGAGGGCAATGGCCTTGTCTTTTCTTTATTTGTATCTCCCATTTAGCACAGAATTTCAAAATTATATAAATGTTTGGTTAATGAATGTACTAAACCATCACCATATGATGTTGGAAGAAAGCTTTCTTCTGATTCAGAGAGCACCATGGAAACAGAGAGGAATGTGAAATTCTGTAATAACTAAAAATACCATATTTGTAGCCAAATATCACAATTTAAAGCCATTAATATATTGCTTTTGAAGACTGTTTATCAGAGAATCACTCTGATTTCTTTCCTTCTGAAAAGGAGTGTAGCACTTTAGAAGAAAAATATAAATCAAGCCATCATAGGCACATTTCCTTATTCAAATATATGAAGGATAAGTTTAGCCTTAAAATATTTTTTAATTATAAAATAATTTTTTGTTATAAAAATAAAAACAATACAGAAAGATAATCAGAAGAAAACTATAAAAAATCACTTAAAATCTTGTCACATTTTGGTGATTCTCCTGAAATCTCTTTGTGTGTATTGAATGTGCACAGACACACACACATACAGATCTGTCTTTTCTATAAGTGTATGATAATATTTATATATATTTTCAAAAATTTTTAACCCACACTCTCTTTTGATTAACAGAATAACTCATACCCTCCTGGAGTACTATTTGAAATTTCACAATGATTTAAATAACATGACCAAAGCCAATTTTAGACAGAGGTAATTTAAGAAGGGGAAACATTTTAGTTTAGTCTTGAAAGTTACATTTATTTCTTTAATTTTCAGGTTGACATTGGCTTGCTTTCCATAAACTTATTTATCCTAGGTTATATGGAACATGGAGTATAGCATAGATGTTTTAAATAATCTGATCAACATTTTGTTGGAGGACCAGCTGAATGTTGCTTAAGGGGAAGAGACTTGCTTTTGGTAGCTTGCCTTTGCTCTGTGGCCTTCAGCTCTTGCTACCAGATAGGTATATTCTTCTCAACAAAGCAAAAGTTCTGCAATTAACTGGCCCAATTCTCCATTCTCTAGAAAACTTAGAGAATATCCGTTTTAATTTGGGCATGTTATTTTCTTTTGGGAGTATCATTGTCCCACTTTACACCAAGTAAGTGATCTTTCCGACAACACAAAGCATTATCTCTAAGGAGAGTTTTGCTAAATACATTTTTCTTCTGTGTTTTCAGAGGTGTGTAGTTGTCTTTACAGATTGGGTAGCCCATCTGTTAATTTGTTTCTATATAAGATGTATATGAGATCTTAGATGCCACACTCCTCATTTTCCTTCTCCCTCCCCTTCCTATCATTGCTCCTACCTTGATCATCCCAGTTTAGTAAATCTGTCTCCATCCCCCTTGCCGCGACTCTAGTTCAAGTGTCCTTTGTTTCTCCCGCCCAAAGTGGCTTCCTACTGGTCTCCCTGTTTCCATCTTACCTCCTTTCAGCATATCCATACAATAGAACGATCTTTTAAAAACACAGAATCAGATAATAACACACTCCTGCCTAAAACCATTCCTTGCACTTGGAATACAAACCTAATTAATTGCCATTGCCTAAAATGCCCTTTCATGATCTGTCCTCTGCTTATCCCTCTGTCCTATATTTTTAAATAATATATTTATTGAGATATAATTGACATACCATAAAATTCACCTTTTTAATTGTACAATTCAGTGGGTTTTTTTAAAGTATTATTCACAGAGCTGTGCAACCATCATCATTATCCAATTTTAGAACATTTTCATAACTGCAAAAAAATCTAATAAAACAACAACCCTGTATCCATTCACAGTCACTTCCCATTTCTCTCTTCCCAGCCCCTAACAACCACTAATCTACTTTCTGTCTTTATAGATCTGCCTATTTTGGACATCCTATACAAATGGAATCACATAATACGTGGTTCTTTGGGACTGGCTTCTTTCATTGGGCATAATGTTTTTGAGGTTCATTCATATTGCAGCATGTGTTAGTACTTCATTCCTTTTTATGACTGAATAAAATTCCTCTGTATATATATACTACATTTTGTCTATCCTTTCATCCACTGGTGGACAATTAAATTGTTTCCACTTTTTGGCTATTATGAATAATGCTGCTATAAATAGGCACATACAAGTGTTTTTGTGGAAACAATTTTTCTTTTTGTTTTTTTGTGAGCAAGATTGGCCCTGAGCTAACATTTGTGCCAATCTTCCTCCATTTTATGTAGGATGTTGCCACCTTGTGGCTTGATGAGGGGTGCTAGGTCTGCACATGGGATCTGAACCTGTGAACCCCAGGCCACCGAAGTGGAGCTTGTGAATTTAACCGCTATACCGCTGGACCTGACCCTAGAAAGACTTTTCAATTGTATATTTTCAATTCTTTTGAGTAGATACCTAGGAGTAGAATTGCTAGGTCATATTTAACTTTTTGAAAAACTGCCAAATTGTTTTTCTCAGTGGCTATACCCTTTTACATTCCCGTCAGCAGTTTAAGAGAGTTCCAATTTCTCCACATCCTCATTAACAGTTGTTACGATCTGTATTTTTGATTATAGCAATTCTAGTGGGTGTGAAGTGGTATGTCATTGTGGTTTTGATTTGCATTTATCTAATGACTAGTAATGTTGAGGATATTTTCAGGTGTTTGTCAGTCATTTGTATGTCTTCTTTATAGAAATGTATATTCAAGTCCTTTGTACATTTATATATCAGGTTATTTATTTTTGCTATTCAATTGCGTGACTTCCTTATATATTTTGGATATTGGCCCCTTATCTCTTGTATGGTTTGTAAATATTTTCCCCTTTACCTTTTCACTCTGTTGGCTGTTTTCTTTGCTGTGCAGAAGTTTTTTTAGTTTGATGCAATCTCATCTGTTTAATTTTGCTTTTGTTGCCTGTGCTTCTGGTGTCATACCCCAAAATCATTGCTTCAATCAATGTCAAGAAGCTTTTTCCTTATGTTTTCTTCTAGCATTTTTACTGTTTCAGGTATTACATTTAAATCTTTAATCCATTTTGAGTTAATTTCTGTATATGGTATGAGGTAAGGGTACGCTTTTGTTATTCTGCAGTTGGATATCCTGTTTTCTCACCACCATTTATCAAAGAAACTATCCTTTTCCCAGTGTGTGTTCTTGGCACCCTTGTCAAAGATCAGCTGACTGTAGATATGTGGACTTACTAATGGATTATTCTGTTCCACTGGTTTATATGTCTGTTTTAATGCCAATATTATACTGTTTTGATTACTGTATCCTTGTAATATATTTTGAAATCAAGCAGTGTGTTGTGATCACCTTTGTTCTTGCTTAAAATTGCTTTGGCTATTCAGTCTTTTATGTTTCCATATGAATTTTAGAATTGTTTTTTTCGATTTCTGTAAAGAATGCCATTGGAATTTTGATAGAGATTGCATCAAATCTGTAGATTACTTTGTGTAGTATGGACATTTTAACAATATTAATTCTTCCAATCCACGAACATGGACTGTTTTTCCATTTATCTGTTTTCTTTAATTTTCTTCATCAATGTCTTTAAATTTTCAGTTTACAAATCATTTATCTCTTTAGTTAATTCCTAAGTATTTTATTATTTTGTTACTATTATAAATGGGATTGTTTTTCAGATTGTTTGTTGTTTGTATATAGAAATGCCACTGATTTTTCTATGTTGATTTTGTATCCTGCCTGAAATTTTACTGAATTCATTTATTAGTTCTAACGGGTTTTTGTTGAGTTTTTAGGGTTTTCTGTGCCACATTATTTGTTATATGATCATATCATATACAAACAGATATAATTTTACTTCCTCTATTCTGATTTGGATGCCTTTATTTCTTTTTTTTTTTCTTTGCTCTGGCTATGATTTCCAGTACTATATTGAACAGAAGTGGTGAGAGTAGGCATCCTCACTTATACCAGATTATAGAGGAAAAGCTTTCAGGTTTTTCCCATTGGTTATATTGTTAGCTCTGTGCTTTTAATATATGCCTTTATGGTGTTGAGGTAAATTCCTTCTATATTTATTCTGCTTAGAATTTTTATCATGAATGGATGTTTGAATTTTGTCCATTTTTTTTTTCTGCATCTGTTGAGATGATCATGTGGGTTTTATCTTTCATTTTCTTGATGTGGTGTATCACATTGATTGATTTGCATATGTTGAACCATACTTGCATCCCAGGGATGTATCTCACTTGGTCATGGTTTACAATACTTTTAATGTACTATTAAATTGAGTTTCCTAGTAATTTGCTGAAGATTTTTGGATTTATGTTTATCAGGGATACTGGCCTGTAGTTTTCTTTTCTTCTGATGTTCTTGTTTGGCTTTTATATCAGGGTGATGCTGGCTTCATAAAATGAGTTCATAGGTCTTCTATTTTTTGCAAGAATTTAAGAAGGATTGGTAGTAATTCTTCTTATGAATGTTTGATAGAATTTCTCTGTGAAGCCATCTAGTCCTAGGCTTTTCTTGATTGGCATGTTGCTGATTACTGCTTCAGTCTCCTTATTTGTTATTATTCTGTTCAGGTTTTCTATTTCTTCTTGATTCAATTTTGGTAGGTTGTATGATTCTAAGAGTTTACTCATTTCTTCTAAATTGTCCAATTTGTTGGCATATAAATTTTTTTTGGATTTTCAGCTTCTCTTTATTTATCTATTTATTTTTTATTGCAGTAACATTGGATTATAACACTATATAGCTTTCAGATGTACATCTTAATATATTTTGAATTCTGTGTAGATTACATCATGTTCACCACCCAAAAACTAATTATAGTCCATTAACTCACATGTCAGCCTAATCACCCCTTTTGTCCTCCCCCCTTCCCCCTTCCCCTATGGTAACCACCAATCCAATCTCTGTTGCTATGTGTTTGTTTGTCGTTGTTTTTATCTTCTGCTTATGAGTGAGATCATATGGTATTTGACTTTCTCCCCCTGACTTTTTTCACTTGTCATAATACCCTCAAGATCCAACCATGTTGTCACAAATGGCTGAAATTCATCATTTCTTATGGCTGAGTAGTATTCCATTATGTATATATACCACATCTTCTTTATCCATTTGTCCCTTGATGGGCACCTAGGTTGCTTCCAAGTCTTGGCTACATATAATGCTACAATGAACATAGGGGTGCATGTATCTTTCTGCATTTGTGTTTTCAAGTTCTTTGGATAAATACCCAGCAGTGGAATAGCTGGATCATATGGTAGATCTATTCTTAATTTTCTGAGGATATTCCATACTGCTTTCCATAGTGGCTGCACCAGTTTGCACTGCCACCAGCAGTGTACAAGGGTTCCCTTCTCTCCACATCCTCTCCAACACTGGTTTCCTGTCTTATTAATTATAGCCATTCTGACCTGAGTGAGGTGATATCTCATTGTAGTTTTGATTTGTGTTTCCCTGATAGCTAATGATGTTGAGTATCATTTCATATGCCTTTTGGCCATCCATATATCTTCTTTGGAGAACTCTATGTTCAGATCTTTTGCCCGTTTTGTAATCGGGTTTTTGTTTTTTTGTTGTTGAGATGTATGAGTTCTTTGTATATTTTGGATATTAACCCCTTATGTGATATATGGTTTGCAAATATCTTCTCCCAATTGTTATGTTGTCATTTCGTTTTGTTGATGGTTTCCTTTGCTGTGCAGAAGCTTTTTAGTTTGATGTAGTCCCATTTGTTCACTTTTTCTTTTGTTTCCCTTGCCCGGTCAGACATGGTACTTGAAAATATGCTGCTAAGACCGATGTCAAAGAACGTACTGTCTATGTTTTCTTCTAGAAGTTTCATGGTTTCGGGTCTTACATTCAAGTCTTTAATCCATTTTGAGTTGATTTTTGTGTATGGTGTAAGATAATGGTCTACTTTCATTCTTTCTCATGTGGCTGTGCAGTTTTCCCAACACCATTTTTTGAGGAGACTCTCCTTTCTCCAGCATATGTTCTTGGCTCCCTTGTCGAATATTATCTGTCCATGAATGTGTGGGTTTATTTCTGGGCTCTCAATTCTGTTCCATTTATCTGTGTGTCTGTTTTTGTGCCAGTATCATGCTGTTTTGGTTACCATGACTTTGTAGTATATTTTGAAATCAGGGAGTGTGATACCACCAGCTTTGTTCTTTTCTTCTCAGGAATCGTTTCGCTATTTGGGGTCTTTTGTTGTTCCATATAAATTCTGGATTCTTTGTTCTATTTCTGTGAAAAATGTCGTTGGAACTTTGATAGGGATTGCATTGAATCTAAGATTGCTTTAGGAAGTATGGACATTTTAACTATGTTAATTCTTCCAATCCAAGAGCACAGAATATCTTTCCATTTCTTTGTGTTTTCTTTGATTTCTTTCAACAATGTTTTATAGTTTTCGGTGTACAGATCTTTCATTTGTTAGGTTAAGTTTATTCCTAGGTATTTTATCCTTTTTGTTGCAGTTGTAAATGGGATTATATTCTTAGTTTCTCTTTCTGCTACTTCGTTGTTAGTATATAAAAATGCAACTGATTTTTGTATGTTGAATTTGTATCCTACAACTTGACTGTGTTCATTTATTATTTCTAAAAGTGTTTTAGTGGATTATCTAGGGTTTTCTATATATAAAATAATGACGTCTGCAAAGAGTGACAGTTTCACTTCTTCTTTTCCAAAATGGATCCCTTTTATTCTTTTTCTTGCCTGATTCCTCTGGCTAAGACTTCCAATACTATGTTAAGTAAGAGTGTGACAGTGGGCATCCTTGTCTGGTTCCCGTTCTTCAAGGGATAGTCTTCAGTTTTTCTCCATTGAGAATGATATTTGCTGTGGGTTTGTCACATATCACCTTTATCATGTTGAGGTATTTTCCTTCTACACCAATTTTATTCAGAGATTTTAACATAAATGGATGCTGTATCTTGTCAAATGCTTTCTTTGCATCTATTCAGATGATCATGTGATTTTTATTCTTCATTTTGTTAATGTAGTATGTTGATAGATTTGTGGATGTTTAAGCATCCCTGGAATGAAATCCACTTTATCATGATATATGATCTTTTTACTGTATTGTTGTATTCGATTTTCTAGTATTTTGTTGAGGATTTTTGCATCGATGTTCATCAGTGATATCGGCCTGTAATTTTCTGTTTTTGTGTTGTCCTTGTCTGGTTTTGGTATCAGGATAATGTTGGCTTCATAGAATGAGTTAGGAACTTCCCCATCTCTTCAATTTTTTGGAAGAGTTTGAGAAGGATAGGTATTAAGTCTTCTTTGAGTATTTGGTAGACTTCATTGGGAAAGCCATCTGGTCCTGGACTTTTATTTTTTGGGAGATTTTTGATTGATGTTTTGATCTCCTTACTGGTGATTGGTCTATTCAAATTCTCTACTTCTTCTTGGGCCAGTTTTGGAAGGTTGTAGGTTTCTAAGAATTTATCCGTTTCTTCTAGATTATCCAATTTGTTGGAGTATAGCTTTTCATAATATTCTCTTATTATCTTTTGTATTTCTGGGGTGTCTGTTCTAATTTCTCCTCTTTCATTCCTGATTTTGTTTATTTGAGCCTTCTCTCTTTTTTTTTGGTGTGTCTAGCTAAGCGTTCGTCAATTTTGTTTATCTTTTCAAAGAACAATGTCTTGGTTTCATTAATTTTTTCTATTGTATTTTTAGTCTCTATTTCATTTATTTCTGCTCTGATTTTTATTATTTCCTTTCTTCTGCTGATTTTGGGCTTTGTTTGTTCTTCTTTTTCCAGTACCTTCAGATGTGCTGTTAGATTATTCATTTGAGATTTGTCTTGTTTGTTGAGGTAGGCCTGAATTGCTATAAACTTCTCTCTTAGAACCACTATTCCTGTATCTCATAGATTTTGGTGTGTCTTATTTTCATTTACATATTTATCCAGGAGTTTTTTGCTTTCTCCTTTGATTTCCTCATTGACCCAATTGTTGTTCAGTAGCATTTTGTTTAATCTCCACATTTTTGTGGCTTTTATGATGTTCTTCCTGTAGTTGATTTCTAGTTACATACCTTGGTTGTCAGAAAAGATGCATGGTATTATTTCGATCTTCTTAAATTTATTGAGACTTGTTTTGTGGCCTAATATGTGATCACTTCTGGTGAATGTTCCATGTTCATTTGAAAACAACATGTATTCTGTGGTTTTTGGATGGAAAGTTCTGTATATATCTACTAAGAACACCTGGTCAAATGTGTCATTTACAGCCAGTGTTTCCTTATTCATCTTCTCTTTGGATGATCTATCTATTGATGTAAGTGGAGTGTTAAAGTCTCCTACTATTATTGTGTTACTGTCTATTTCTCCTTTTATGTCTGTTAATAATGCTTTATATATTTAGGTGCTCCTATGTTGGGTGCATAGATATTTACAAGTGTTTTATCTTCTTGCTGGAGTGTTCCCTTTATCATTATGTAGTGCCCTTCTTTGTTTCTTGTTACAGTTTTTGTTTTAAAGTCTATTTTGTCTCATATAAGTACTGCTACCCCCACTTTCTTTCCTTTGCCATTTTCATGGAATATCTTTTTCCATCCTTTCACTTTCAGTTTGTGAGTGTCTTTAGGTCAGAAGTGTGTCTCTTGTATGCAACATATACATGCGTCTTGGTTTTTTAATCAATTGGTGACCCTATGCCTTTACGTTGGAGCATTTAGTCCATTGACATTTAACGTAGCTATTGATAAATATGTGTTTATTGCCATTTTGTTACTTTTTTCCTGGGTGTTTTAGTAGTTCTTCTCTGTTCCTTTCTTTTTCTCTTGCTCTCTTCCCTTGTGGTTTGATGGCTATCTTTAGTAATATGTTTGATTTCTTTTGTCTTACTTATTTGCTTACTTATTATAGGTTTCTGATTTGTGATTACCATGAGGATCCTATATAATATTCTATGTGTATAGCAGTCTATATTGAGTTGATAGACTCTTTAGCTTGACCTCTTTCTAAAAGCTCTACTTTTTCACTCCCCTCCTTCTAGATTGTGTGTTTTTGAAGTCATATCTAATATCCTGTTTTGTGTGTGTCTATCTATTACCCTTTTATCATTGAAATATGCAATTTTAGTACTTTTGTCTTTTAACCTTCATATTATCTTCACTGGTGGTTGCTCTGCCACCTTTACTATACTTTTACGTTTACCAGTGATTTCATTGCCTGTTTTTTTGGGGGGGGGGGTTGATAGTTTTTTTATCTCTATTTGTGGTCATTATTTTCCCCCTTAAATAATTCCCTTTAGCATTTCTTGTAGAACTGGTTTCTTGGTGATAAACTCCTTTAATTTTGGCTTTTCTGGGAAGCTCTTTATAACTCCTTCCATTCTGAATGACAACTTTGATTGATAGAGTATTCTTGGCTGTAGGTTTTTTCCTTTTAGCACTTTAAATATGTTAAGCCATTCTCTTCCCACCTGTAGGGTTTTTCGCTGAGAAGTCTGCTGATAGCCTTATGGGTTTTCCTTTGTATGTCATTTGTTGCCTTTCTCTTGGCACTTTTAGGATTCTCTATCTTTAGTTTTGGACATTTTAATTACAATGTGTCTTGATGTGGGTCTCTTTGGGCTTACCTTTTTGAAGTTCTCTATGCTTCCTGTACTTGGATGTCTGTTTCCTTCCTTAGGTTAGGAAAATTTTCAGCTCTTATTTCTTCAAATAGATTTTCTGCCCCTTTGTCTCTCTCTTCTCCTTCTGGTACACCTATAATATGAATGTTAGTGCCCTTGATATTGTCCCAGAATTCCCTTAGACTGTTCTCATTCTGCCTAATTCTTTTTTCTTTTTTCTGTTCAGCTTGGGTGATTTCTTATAATCTTTTTTCTAGCTTGCTGATCCTATCTTCTGTATCATCTACTATGCTGTTGAGTCCCTCTAGTAAATTTTTCATTTCCAGTATTATGTTCTTCATTTTGGATTGTTTTTTTTTTTATATTTTCCAGTTCTTTGTTGATGAGCTCACTGTGTTCACCCAGTCCTCTTCAAATATCTGTGAGTATCCTTATGAGTTTTTGTTTGAACTCTTTTGTCAGGTAGGTTGCTTATTTCTGTTTCATTTAGTCCTTTTTCTGGGGTTTTGTCCTTCTCCCCTGTTTTGAATGTATTCTTTTGTCTCTTCATTATGCCTCTTTCTCTGTGCTTACATCTATGTATTAGGTGAGTTGGTTATGTCTCCTGATCTTGGAGAAGGGTCCTTATGTAAGAGATTCCTTTTGAGGGCCAGCAGTGTGCTTCCCTCTTGTCACGAGTCCAAATGATTTAGGAGTGACCCCTTTGTGGGCTACTTGCATCCTTCTGCTGTGGCAGGGTTGCTCTTAATGCAGGTACTCAGGGAGTCTAGTCTTTTCTTCCTTGGCCAGCTGATTGTAAATCTGGTTTGGAGAGTCTTCACCACCATTGGCAACAGGTCCAGCAAAACACTCCTATTGAACTTTTCCTGTTAATTGGGTAGGAACCCAGTGTAGCTGATTGCTAGGCTCAGGTGCTTTCAGTTTCTATAGGCCTCAGGCCTACAAGGCTGTTGTCAGTTCTCTTAGGAGTGTAGCTGAGTGGGCCTGGCCCTATGCATGGGAGCACTCAATTGTTTCAGGCTTTGTAAGGTGGGGCTGATCCTTTTTATGGCTATTTGTGAAGCACATGTCTTCTGCCACTGATAAGCCTCATTCCCCACAGGATAACACACATCTTCAACACAGTCCTGGTCTGTGCAACCCCCTGGAGCATACCCTGATGCCCCACTGCAGAAGCTCCCACCTCTCCACCAATGCCCCCACAGTTCACCTGATCCTCACACAGGCTCTGCCCCACAGAGGTGGACACATTCACCTGCCTGTAGAGGATCAAGGCACCCCGTCAATGCAGGCTGACAATTAGCCTGAGGACTTGCTGTTGGGTGGGGACATTCTGTAGTGTGGGCTGCCTGCGCTGGCCAAACTAGATTAAATCTGCACTCTAGTGGGTGTGGCAGACCCCTGGGCTAACAGGCTAGTGGAAGAACTTCACTGGCGTCTGCCTGTCTGTGTCAACACACCTGGACTAGGTGACAACAATGGCCAACACCAATGTCTCAGTCTCCAGAGAGGACTCTCCTCTCACCAAGATGCACCCAGAGCCCACCAGGTGAGTCTCTTTTCACCAAAGGACTGTCAGCCTTCTTTCTGGTAATTTTAGGTTGCTGAGATGGGTGAGTTTTGTGCATGAGCTGTTTAAGACCCCGGGTCTTTTCAGCTTTCATCGATAGCTTTTTTGGGGGTATTCCCCACTGCAGTTAATAGCCAGCAAAAGCAGATAGTAAGACCCTAGTCTCAGTTGTTCTGAGTAGGAATGATGCTTATAGCAACATTGAGCTCCCACTCAGGACCTCAATTCTCCAGGCAGGACTGTGTACCTTAGGGTGGCTCCCACTTGGCTGGCTGAGAAACACGATTGCTCCTGAAGGTGACGTTTTTTCTCTCCAGAAGGAATTTCTGCCTCTTCTGCCTTAGTCAGGGCTGTCCCTTGTTGTGGGGGTTCTTTTTATCCTGTTTTCAGTTTTCCCTCTGGGGTAATTTTTCCAAAAATAGTTGTAGGCTGGTTGTGTTCATGGGAGAAGATGAGTTCAGATCCTGCCTACGCTGCCATCTTGATGAGATCCATATAATTGTTCATAATAGTATCATTTGAATATTGTTATTTCTGAGGCATCCATATAATGTCTCCTCTTTCATTTCTGATTTTATTTGTCTTCTCTTTTTATCTTAGTCTCCTTATTGATTTTGTTTATCTTTTCAAAAACTGAACACTTAGTTTTGTTGTCTTTTTATATTGTCTCTCTATTCTTTATTTTATTTATTTCTGCTCACTCTGATCTTTTTATTACCTTTCTTCTGCTAATTTTGGTTTTAGTTTGTTCTTTTTCTAGTTCCTTGAGGTGTAAAGTCAAGTTATTTGAGATCTTTCTTCTTTTTTAATGTGGCTGATTATCACCTTGTTAGTACTGTTTTTGCTGTACTCCAAAGTTTTAGTACATTGTGTTTTCATTTTCATTTGTCTTGAGACATTTTTTAAATTCCCTGTAGATCTCCTTTGTGACTCAATGATTGTTCAAGAGTATGTTGGCTAGTTTTCATGTATCAGTGAACTTTACCATTTTATTATCATTGATTTCCTGTTTCATATCATTGTGGTCAGAAAAGATACTTGGAATGATTTCAATTTTCTTAAATTTTTTAAGATTTATTTTGTTACTTAACGTGTAACCTATCTTTGAGAAAGTTTTGTGTGCAACATACATATTTTCAATTTGCATTAAATTCAATCTATTTTTTATTTTGTAATGTGTGCTTTTGATGTTGTATCTAATAAACTATTACCTAATGCAAGGTCATGAATACATATACCTATGTATTCTTCTAAGTGTTTTATAGTTTTAGTCTTTTATTTAGGTCTATGAACTGTTTTAAGTTAATTATGGTTTGAAGTAGTACTCCAACTTCATTCTTTTGCAAATAGCTATTCAGTTGTCCCACTACAGTTTGTTAGAAAGACTATTTTTTCTCATCGAATTATGTTAGAAACCTTGTTGAAAATCAGTTGAATACAAGTATCAGCATTTATTTCTGGATTTTCTATTTTGTTCCACTGATCTATATATTTATTTTTGTGCTGGTACTATACTGTCTTGATTACTATAGAATTGTTGTAAGTTTACAAATCGAAAAGTGTGAGTCAACTTTTTTCTTCTTTGTCATGATTGTTTTGGCTATTCTTAGTCCCTTACATTTCCATGTAAATATTAGGATCAGCTTGTCAGTTTCTCCCAAAAAGCCATCTGGAATCTTGTTAGGGATTGTATTCATTCTGTAGATAAATTTGGAGAGTACTACTTTCTTAACAATTTTAAGTCTTCGGATTCCTGACCATTATTTAGATCTTTCAACAATGTTTTATGGTTTTTAGTGTACACGTTTTATCTTTATTTTGTTGAATTGTTCCTAAGCATTTTATTATTTTGATGCTATTGATAATGAAATACTTTTTCTTAATTTCATTTTTGGATCATTCATTACTAGGGTATCAAAATAAAATTTATTTTTGTATATTGATCTTTTATCCTACAGTCTTGCTATACTCATTTATTAATGAGATTTTAAGCACATTTCTCAGGATTTTATGTATCATGTATATGCAAATGTATGATATCATTTATCTATGAACAGCGATAGCTTACTTCTTCTTTTCCAATCTAGATGACTTCTATTTTTTTTCCTAACCTAATTGTCTTGGCTAGACCATCCAGTACAGTGTTGAATATAAGTGGTAAAAGTAGATATCCTTGTCTTTTTCCTAATTTTAGGGAAAATATTCAGACATTCACCATGAATTATGACATAAACTATAGGATTTTCATAAATGCCCTTTATCAGGTTCAATAACTTTCCTTCTACTAATACTTGTTGAGTGTTTTTATCATGAAAGAGTTTTGGATTTTTTCATATACTTTTTCTGTATCTATTGACATGATCATATGGGTTTTGATAATTCTGTATTGATACGCTATACAAAAATTACTTTTTTTATTTTCAAAACTTTTAAAAACACCTGCATTGAGGTATAATTTATATAATTAAAGTATGCAGTTTGATAAATTTGTTTCTTTGCTTTATTGAGGTATAATTGACATATAACACTGTGTAACTTTAAAGTGTAAAAAGTATTGATTTGATACATTTATATATTGCAGTGTACTTACTGCCATAATGTTAGCTTAACACTCCCATCATGTCACATAATTACTCTATTTTTTTGTGGTGAGAATATTTAAGATTTAGTCTCTTAGCAACTTCCAATTATAAAACTATAGATGCCACATTGTACATTAGATCCCCAGAACTTATTTACTTTATAACTGGAATTTTGTGCTGTTTGACCAACATCTCCCCATTTTCCCTGTCTTCCAGCCCTTGGTAACCATGACCGTAGTCTCTGTTTCTGTGAGTTTCTACTTTTTACACACATATCACATTTTTTTTATCCATACCTCCATTGACATTTAGGATGTTTCCATATCTTGACTATTGTGAATAATGCTGCAATGACTATGGAAGTGCATATATCTCTTCAAACTCTTGTTTTTATTTTCTTTGTATATATACCAAAAGTGGGATTGCTGGATCTTATGGTAGTTCTATATATAATTTTTATTTTGAGGAAGATTAGCTCTGAGCTAACATCTGTTTCCAATCCTCCTCTTTTTGCTGAGAAAGACTGGCCCTGAGCTAACATCCATGCCCATCTTCCTCTACTTTATATGTGGAATGCCTGCCACAGCATGGCTTGACAAGTGGTGCATAGCTCCACACCCGGGATCCAAACTGGCAAAGTGGAATGTGTGAACTTAATCGCTACACCACTTGGCTGGCCCCCCTCTATATTTAATTTTTGAGGAAACTCTATACTGTTTTCCATAGTGGCTGTATCAATTTACATTCCCACCAACAGTCAACAAGGGTTTCCTTTTTTCTACATCCTTGCCACCACTTATCTCTTGTCTTTCTGATGAAATCCATCCTAACAGGTGTGAGGTGATATCTCATTGTGGTTTTAATTTGCATTTCCCTGATGATTCATGATGTTGAGCACTTTCTTATTTACCTGTTGACCATTTGTATGTGTTTTTTGGAAAAATATCTATTCAGTTCCTCTTCCCATTTCTTAATTGCATTATTTGTTTTCTTGCTGTTGAGTTGTATGTGTTCATTATATATTTTGGATATTAACCCCTTATCAGATATGTGATTTGCAAGCATTGTCTCCCATTCCATAGGTTGCCTTTTCATTTTGTTGATGGCTTCCTTTACTGTGCAGAACCCTTTTGGTTTGCTGTAGTACCATTTGCTTATTTTACTTCTGTTGACTTTGCTTTTGGTGTCAAATCCAAAGCAATAATTGCCACAGTTGATGTAAAGAACTTACCTCCTCTGTTTTCTGCTAAGAGTTTTATGTTTTCAGGTGTTACATTCAATTCTTATCCATTTTGAGTTGATTTTTTTATATGGTGTATGAAAGGGGTTCAGTTTAATTTCTTTACATGTGGCTATCTTGTTTTCCCAGTACCATTTATTGACAAAATTATTCTCTCTCCATTGTATATCTTGGATCCTGTGTCACAAATTAAGTGACCATATGTGCATGTTTATTTTGGGCACTTTTCTGTGCCATTGATCTTTGTGGCTGTTTTTATGCCAATGCCATACTGTTTTGATTATTATAGCTTTGAAATATAGTTTGAAACCAGGATGTGTGATGCCTCCAGCCTTGTTCTTCTACCTCAAGATTTCCCTGATTATTCAGACTCTTTTGTGGTTACATACACATTGTATAATTCTATTTTCTATTTTTGTAAACAATTCATTGATTTCTTTATAGAGATTGCATTGAATCTGTAGATCATTTTGGGTACTATGGACATTTTAATTGTATTAATTCTTCCAATCCATGAACATGGAATATTTTTACATTTATTTATGTCTTCTACAATTTCTTTCATCAATGTCTTACAGTTTTCAATCTACAGAAATTTAACATCCTTGGTTAAAATTGTTTCTAAGTATTTTATTCTTCTGATGAAATTGTAAATAGGATTGTTTTCTTAATTTCTCTTTCTGATACATCATTGTTGGTGTATACAAAAACAACTGATTTTTGCATATTGATATTGTATCCTGCAACTTTGCTGAATTTGTTGATTAGTTTTAACAGTTTTTTGTTGAACTCTGTAGCATTGTCGTATATAATATGTCATCCACAAATAGAGACAATTATACTTATTCCCTTCCATTTTGGATGCTGATTATTTATTTTTCTTATCTAATTGCTCTGACTAGGACTTACAATACTATGTTGAATAATAGGCATGAGTGGTCATCTTTGTCTTGTTCTTGATCTTAAAGGAAAAGCTTTCAGATTTTCACCATTGAGGATGATGTTAGCTATGGGCTAGTCCTATCTGGCATTTATTATATTGAGGTATGTTCCATCTATGCTAAGTTTGTTGAGAGTTTTTATCACGCAAGGATGTTGAATTTTGTCAAACGCTCTTTCTGTGTCTATTGAGATGATTATATATTTTTTATCCTTCATTATGTCAATGTGTTGTATCACATTGATTTGTGAATGTTGAACCATCCTTGCATCCCTGGGATAAACCCCATTTGAACATGATGTATGATCTCCTTAATGTACTGTTGAATTTGTTCTACTATTATTTTGTTGAGGATGTTTGCCTCTATGTTTATCAGGGATATTGGCCTGTAATTTTCTTCTCTCTTAGTGTCTTTGTTTGGTTTTGGTATCAGGGTAATCCTGGCCCTGTAAAATGAGTTTGGAAGTGCTCTCTCCTCTTTTATTTTTTGGAATAGTTTGAGAAGGATTGGTATTAATTCTTTATATCTTTGGTAGAATTCACAAATGAAGTCATCTGGTCCTGGATTTTTCTTTGTTTGGAGGTTTGTGATTACATATGCAATCTCTTCACTAGTAGTATCCAGATCAGATTTTCTATTTCTTCATGATTTACTCTAGGTAAGTTGTATGTTTATAGGAATTTATGCATTTCTTCTTGGTATTCCCATTTGTTGGCATATAATTGCTCATAGTAATCTCTCTTTTTTTTTATTTGTATTGTGTAGTATCTGTTGTCTTGTCTCTTCTTTCATTTATAATCTTGAGTGCTGTCTCTTTTCCTCTTGGTTGGTCTAGCTAAAGTGTTGTCTGTTCTGTTTATCTTTGCAAAGGCTACCTCTTTGTTTCATTGATCTTTTCTATCAACTTTTTAGTCTCTATTTCATTTATTTCTACTACAATCTTTACTGTTTCCTTCTTTCTACTAACTTTGAGCTTAGTTTGCTCTTCATTTTCTAGTTCCTTGATGTGTAAGGTTAGGTTGTTTATTTGAAATCTTTGTTTTTCTTAATGCATGCATTTATAGCTATAAACTTCCCTCTCAGAAATGCTGTTGCTGTATCTCATAAGTTTTAGTATGTTGTTTTCTATATTCTCTTCTCTAAAAATATTTTTTATTTCCTTTCTGATTTCTTCTTGATCCACTGGTTCTTCAGAAGCCTATTGTTTAATCTCCACATATTTGCGAATTTTTCAGTTTTCTCCTTTTAATTGATTTCCAGTTTGATACTATTGTGGTCACAAAAGATGCTTAATATGAATTCAGTCTTAATAAATTTATTAAGACTTGTTTTAGGCCTGACATATGATCTACCCTGCAGAATGTTCCATATGTAGTTGAGAAAAATGTATATTCTGCTACTATTGTATGGAGTGTTCTGTAAACCTCTAAGTCCATCTGATCTAATGTGTCTTTAAGTCCAATGTTTCTATATTGATTTTCTGTCTGGATGATCTATCTATTGTTGAAAGTGGAGTATTTAAGTCCCCTACTCTTATTGTCTTTTTGTCTCTCTCTCCCTTCAGATCTGTTAATACTTGCTGTATGTTAAGGTGCTCCTATGTTGGATGTATAAATATTTGTAAATGTTATATCCTCTTGATGAATTGACCTTTTTATCATTGTATAATAACCTTTTCTATCTCTTGTTATGGTCTTTGGCTTAAAGTCTATTTTGCCTGGTATATGTATATAGCTATACCTGCTTTCTTTTAGTTTTCATTTGCATGGAATATCTTTTTCCATTCCTTCAGTTTCAGTCTATATGTACCCTTAAAGTTGAAGGGAGTCTCTTGTAGGCAGCATATAGTTGTGTCTTGGCTTTTTGATCCATGCAGCCACTCTGTCTTTGATTGGATATTTACAGTTAAAGTAATTGTTGATAGGTAGGGACTTACTATTGCCATTTTGTCAATTTATTTCTTCTTGTTTTGTTATCCCTGTTCCTTTCTTCCTCTCTTGCTCTTTTTCTTTGTGATTTGATAAGTTCTACAGTGGTATTTCTTTCCTTTCTCTTATCTTTGTGTATATACTATAGGTTTTTGCTTTGTTACAATGAGGCTCACATAAGTAATTATATATTTATAACAGTCTATTGTAAGCTGACATCAATTTAACTTTGAATGCATACAAATTTTCTATGTTTTTCCACTCCCCCACATTTTATGTTTATGATGTCACAATTTGCATATTTTTACATTGTTTATTATTAAATTTTTGTAGTTATAGTTACTTTTAAGACTTTTCTTTTTTGACCTTGAGTTATTATTAGAGTTATAAGTGATTTACCCCATCACCATTACATTAGATTACTCTCAATTTTACTATATATTAACTTTACCAGTGAGATTTATGTTTCAATATGTTTTCCTGTTACTAATTATTGTCATTTTGTTTCAGGTTGAAGAAGTCCCTTTAACAATTCTTGTAAGGCTGGTCTAGTTGTGATGAACTCTTTCAGCTTTTGATTGTCTAGAAAACTCTTTATCTCTCATTTAATTTTGAATGACAACTTTGCTGGGTAGAATATTTATGGTTGGCAGTTTTTTTCTTTCAGCACTTTGAATATACCCTGCCACTCCCTTCTGGTCTGCAAAGTTTCTACTGAAAGTCTGCTGATGTTCTTATGGGGATTCCTTTGTAGAAACAAGTTGTTTCTCTGTTGCTGCTAAAATTTTCTCCTTATCTGTAACTTTTGACAACTTAATTATAATATGTCTCAGTATGAGTCTGTTTGGATTCATCTTATTTGGTTATTCTCTGGACTTCATTGATCTAGATGTCTGTTTTTATCTCAGGTTTGGTGAGTGTTCATCTATTATTTTTTTGAATAAGATTCCTGCCCCTTTCTCTCTCTTCTCCTTGTGGGATTCCATAATGCATATATCGGTCTGTTTTGTAATGTCCCATAAATCCTTTAAGCTATCTTTACTTGTTTTCATTCTTTTTTCTTTGTATTCCTCTGACTGGATGAATTCCACTACCCTGTCTTCGAGTTCACTTCTTTTCTTCCTCTTGATATAATCTGCTGTTGAACCCATCTATTGAATTGTTCAGTCCTGTTACTGTATTCTTCAGCTCTGTGATTTCTGTTTAGTACTTTTTAAAATTTACTATCTCTTTGAAATTATCACTTTGTTCATGCATTGTTTTCCCAATCTATGTGAGCATCTGTATGAGCATTACTTTGAACTCTCTATCAGGTAAATAACACCTCTGTTTTTGGAGTTTTTCTTGTTCTTTTATTTGGAATATATTTCTCTATTTCTTCATTTTCTTGGACTTTCTGTGTTGTTTTCTGTGCATTAGATGAAACAGCCACTTCTCTCAGTCTTGACAGAGTAATCTCCTGTAGGAGATGAACCTCATCAATCAACCCAGCCTGTGCTCTTGGTTGTCTCCCAAATCACTTGATTGCTCAAGGCTCCTTCTTTTTTTCAGTGGCTCTCAGTAGTTGAGGGTATGTAAAGACCCATCAGTGTCCCAAAGTAGAGAATTGCAGTTACTGCTTAGATGCAGGCTGAATTGTAAGGTGGGCCTTCAGACAGCAGCTGGGAAAGTATGTAATTAGGTCCCTTTCAGGGAGAAATTGAGAGGTTGGTATTTTTGCTTGCTCCTTTGCACTGGGCCTGGGTGTAAAACTCTAGGGGGCGGGGGGTGATCCTGAGCCCATTAAGAACTTCTTCTTTGTTTGCTTCAGTCCTCTGGGACTCTTGAATGCAAGCCCATTTGGCTATCAGAGCCAGGTGACCCAGGAACCCATCCCTCAGGTGGCAGCCACAAAAGGTAGGGTGCCAGATGTGCATCTTTGCTTCTTCCAGGGAGATGCTATCAACTTGAAGTAAGTTAGAGGGAGAGGTAATGGGAGGTGTCTGCAAGCTTTCTTGGTCTTTGGGAATAATTGCCGTCGGCCCCTCAATTTATGCTAAATTAGAATCCTGACTCTCAGGCAGCAAGTTTTGAAGTATGCAAACAGACCTCTTTCAGGGAAATGCTAGGAAATGGGCATTTCTGCCTACTCCCTCTATGCTGAGAGTTATGGCAATAGCCAGTTAAGAACTGCTTCTTTTCTTGGTACAGTCTGTGGGACTCCTTAATGGAAGCTCCACTGGCTATCAGAGCCAGGTGATCTGGGGACCTATCCCTTGGGTGGCAGCCACAGAACCTGGGGTACAGACATATCCTTTCAAGGAGATACTGGCAAGTTGGAACAGCTTGTTTGATGGTATTTTCTTGTTCACCCAATGTTTATGGGTAGCTCAGCTAGTTTCTGGATTATTTTCAGGGGGAATTGTTCTGAGTGTAGATATTCATTTACTGTATTCATGGGAGGAGGGGAGTCAGGAACCTCCTTTGTCACTGTCCTTGAAGACTGCCTTTTTGAATATAGTATTTTAAAAGGGATAATGCTCAACCATTTGGAATGATGCAAAGAAAATATCTGTATCACATTTATTGATTTTCAAATGTTAATTCAATTTGTGTTCCTGGGAAAAATACCACTCAGTGATGGTATATTAATCTTTTCTTATGTTTCTGAATTTGGTTTGCTTATACTTTGTTGAGAATTTTTTGTCTATCTTCATACACACAGACAAATCAGTCTTTAGTTTTCTTTTCTTGTGATATCTTTGTCTAATTTTGATATGAAATTAATACTGTCCCATGAGAGGAGCAGCAAAGAGTTCCCTCGGCTTCAATTTTCTCAAAGATTTTGTGAAGAATTTTTGCTGATTCTTCTTTGAATGTTTGGTAGAATTCACCAGTGAAGTGATATGGTCCTTGGGTTTTCTTTGTGGAAAGTTTTTTAAATTATTAAGCCAATGTCCTTATTTGTTATGGCTCTATTCTGATTTTCTATTTTTCCTTGATTCAGTTTTTGTAGTTTCTTCTATGAATTTATTCATTTCATTTAGGTTATCTAATTTGTTGCATACGGTTTCTCATAGTATTTCTTTATAATCCATTTTTTTGGTAAGATTAGTAGAGATATCCTCTCTTTCCAAATTTCATCAATTTGGATCTTCTGTACTTTATCTTGCGTCTTTATCTTTATATTGACAAAATATTTGTCAATTTTGTTGCTTTTTTCTAAGAACCAACTTGTACTTTTATCGATATTTTTCCCATTGTTTTTCTATTTTCTCTCATCGTTCTTTATTGTAGTAATATTGATTTATAACCTTATGTAAATTTCAGGTGTACTTCATTATATACTTCAATTTCTGTGTAGATTACATCATGTTCACCACCCAAAGACTAATTAGAATCCAACACCACACACATGTGCCTGATCACCTATTTTGCCATCCTCCCTGCTCCGTTCCTCTCTGGTAACCACTAATCTAATCTTTGTTTCTATGTATTTGTTTGCCATTGTTTTTATCTTCTATTTATGAGTAAAGTCATATGGTATGTGACTTTCTCCCTCTGACTTATTTCACTTAGCGTAATACCCTCAAGATCCATCCATGTTTTCACAAATGGCCAGATTTTATCATTTCTTATGGCTGGGTAGTATTCCATTGTGTATATATACCACATCCCTTGATGGGCACCTAGGTTCCTTCCAAGTCTTGGCTATTGTGAATAATACTGAATTGAACATAGGAGTGCAGGTATCTTTACGCGTTTGTGTTTTCATGTTCTTTGAATAAATGCCCAGCAGGATAATAGCTGGATCATGGTAGACTTATTTTTAACTTTTTGAGGAATCTCCAGTCTGTTTTCAATAGTGGCTGCACCAGTTTGCACTCCCACCAGTAATGTATGAGGGTTCCCTTCTTTCCACATCCTCTCTAACATTTATTGTTTCCTGTCTTGTTAATTATAGCCATTCTGACAGGTGTAGGGTGGTATCTCATTGTAGTTTGGATTTGCATTTCCCTGATAGTTAACGATGTTGAACATCTTTTCATGTGCCTGTTGGCTGTCTATATAACATCTTTGGAGAAATATCTGTTCAAATAGTTTGCCAAATTTTTAATTGAGTTGTTAGTTTTGTTGTTGTTGAGATGTATGAGTTCACTATATATTTTGGATATTAGCCCCTTATCTGATATATAGTTTGAAAATATATTCTCCCAAATGTTACGTTGTGGTTTAATCTTGTTGATGATTTCCTGTGCTGTGCAGAAGCTTTTTAGTGTGATGTAGTCCCATTTTTTAAATTTTTTCTACTGTTTCTCTTGTGCCGTCAGACATGGCACTTGAAAATGCGCTGCTAAGACTGAAGTTGAAGAGTCTACTGCTTATGTTTTCTTCTAGTTTAATGGTTCCAGGTCTTACATTCATCTTTAATCCATTTTGAGTTAATTTTTGTGTATGGTGTAAGATAGTGGTCTAGTTTCATTCTTTTGCATGTGGCTGTCCAGTTTTCACAACACCATTTATTGAAGAGCCTTTCCTTTCTCCATTGTATGTTCTTGGCTCCCGTGTCGAATATTAGCTGTCCATAGATGTGTAGGTATATTTCTGGGTTCTCACTTCTGTTCCATTGATCTGTGTGTCTGTTTTTGTGCCAGTATCATGCTGTTTTAGTTATTATAGCTTTATAGTATATTTTAAAATCAGGAGGGGTGATACTACCAACTTTGTTCTTTTTTCTCAGGATTCCTTTGGCTGTTCGAGGTCTTTTGTTGTTCCATATAAATTTTAGGATTCTTTGTTCTATTTCTGTGAAAAATGTTGTTGGAATGTTGATAGGGATTGCATTGAATCTGTAGATTGATTTAGGAAGTATGGACATTATAACTATGTTTATTATTCCAATCCAAGTGCATGGAATATCTTTCTGTTTCTTTGTGTCTTCTTCAATTTCCTCCAACAATGTTTTATGATTTTTGGTGCATGCATCTTTCACCTCTTTGGTTAAGTTTATTCCCAGATATTTTATTCTTTTTGTTTTAATTGTAAATGGGATTATATTCTTAATTTCTCTTTCTGCTACTTCACTGTTTGTGTATAGAAATGCAACTGATTTTTGTATGTTGATATTGTATCCTGCAACCTCACCATATTCATTTTTTATTTCTAAAAGTTTTTTAGTGGATTCTTTAGAGTTTTCTATGTATAAAATCATATCATCTGCAAATAGTGACAGTTTCACGTCTTCTTTTCCAATTTACATCCCTTTTATTTCTTTTTATTTCCTGATTGCTCTGGCTATGACTTTCAATACTATGTTAAATAAGAATGGTGAAAGTGGGCATCCTTTTCTGGTTTCTGTTCTTGGAGGGATACCTTTCATTTTTCTCCATTGAGAGTGATATTAGCTGTGGGTTTGTCCTGTATTGCCTTTATTATGTTGAGGTGCTTTCCTTCTATATCCATTTTATTCAGAGTTTTTATCATAAATGGATGCTGTATCTTGTCAAATGCTATCTGTCTATCTATTGAAACGATCATGTGGTTTTTATTATTCATTTTCTTAATTGGGTATATCGCATTGATTGATTTCCAGATGTTGAGCCATCCCTGCATCACCAGAATGAATCATACTTGATCATGATTTATGATCTTTTAAATATATTGTTACATTCAATTTGCTAATATTTTGTTGAGAATTTTTGCATCGATGTTCATCAGTGAATTGGCGTGTAATTTCCTTTTTTTGTGATGCCCTTGTTTGGTTTTGGTATCAGGATAATCTTGGCTTCATAGAATAAGTTATGAAGCACCCCTTCCTTTTAAATATTTTCCAAGAGTTTGAGAAGGATAGGTACTAAGTTTTCTTTGAATGTTTGGTAGAATTCACCAGGGATGCCATCTGGTCATGGACTCTTGTGTTTTAGGAGGTTTTTGATTAGTATTTTGATCTCCTTACTGATGATTGGTCTATTCTAATTCTCTATTTCTTCTTGATTCAGCTTTAAAACATTGTGTGATACTAAGAACTTATCCATTTCTTCTAGATTATCCAATTTCTTGGCATATAGCTTTTCACAGTGTTCTCTCATAATCTTTTGTATTTCCGAGGTGACTGTTGTAATTTCTTCTCTTTCATTTCTGATTTTATTTGTTTGACCCTTCTCCCTTCTTTTTCTTGATAAGTTTAGCTAAAGGTTTGTCAATTTTGTTTATCTTATCAATGAACCAACTCTTGACCTCATTGATTTATTCTCTTGTTCTTTTTAGTCTCAATTTCATTTATTTCTGCTCTGATTTTTATTATTTCCTTTATTCTACTGATTTGGGGCTTTGTTTGTTCTTCTTTTTCCAGTACTTTCAGGTGTGCTGTTAGATTATTCATTTGGGATTTTTGTTCTTTGTTGAGGTAGGCCCGAATTGCTATAAACTTCCCTCTTAGAACCCTGTTTGCCATATCCCATAGATTCTACCATGTCTTATTTTCATTTTCATTTGTCTCCAGGTACTTTTTTATTTCTCCATTGACCCAATCATTGTTCAGTAGCATTTTATTTAATGTCCAAATATTTTTGGCTTTTCTGATTTTCTTCCTGTAGTCGATTTCTAGTTTCATACCTTTGTGGTCAGAAGAGATGATTGGTATTATTTCGATCTTCTTAAATTTATTGAGACTTGTTTTGTGGCCTAATATGTGATCAATCCTGGAGAATGTTCCATGTGCATTTGAAAGGATGTGTATTCTGTGGTTTTCTTAGATGGAGTATTCTATGTATATATCTACTAAGTATTTCTGGTGTAATATGTTCTTTAAGGCCAAAGTTTCCTTAAGTGATATTTTGTTTGGATGGTCTATCCATTGGTGTAAGTGGAGTGTTAAAGTCCCCTACTATTATTGTTACTGTCTATTTCTCCTTTTATGTCTGTTAATAATTGATTTATATATTTAGGTGCTCCTGTGTTGGGTGCATAGATACTTACAAGTATTATATCCTCCTGTTGGATTATTCCCTTTATTATTATGTAGTGCCCTTCTTTGTCTCTTGTTACAGTTTTTGTTTTAAAGTCTATTTTGTCTGATGTAAGTACTACTTCCCTAGCATTCTTTTCATTGCCATTGCATGGATTACATTTTTCTATCCCTTCAGTTTCAGTTTGTGAGTATTTTTTGGTCTGAGGTGTGTCTCTTGTATGCAACATATATATGGGTCTTGTTTTTTTATCCAATCGGCCACTCTATGCCTTTTGATTGGAGCATGTATTCCATTGACATTTAAAGTAGCTATTGATAAGTATATATTGATTGCCATGGTGTTACTTTTTTTCTGGGTGTTTTAGTGGTTCTTCTCTGTTCCTTTCATCTCTTCCTCTCTTCCTTTGTGGTTTGACGGCTTTTTTAGTATTACGTTTGGATTCCTTTCTCAATTGTTTGTGTATTTTTTATAGGTTTCTGGTTTGTGATTGCCATGAGGTTCATATATAATAATCTACATATACAGCAATCTATATTGAGTTGATGGTCTCTTTAGTTTGACTTCTTTCTAAAAGCTCTACTCTTTTGCTCCTCTCCTCCCTCATTTTATGTTTTTGATGTCATATCTCACCTCTTTTTTTCTGTGTGTGTTTCCATTACTTTCCTATCATTGAAATAAGTAATTTTAGTACTTTTGTCTTTTGACTTGCACATTATATTCATAGGTGGTTGATCTGCTACCTTTATTGTATTTTTGTCTTTACCAGTGATTTTATTGCCTTTATTTTTGGATAATTTTCTTATTCCTATTTATGGTCTTCTCTTCCCCACTTAAATAAGTCCCTTTAGCATTTCTTGTAGAACTGGTTTCTTGGTGATAAACTCCTTTAATTTTTGCTTGTCTGAGAAAATCTTTACCTCTCCTTCCATTCTTAGTGATAAGTTTGGTGGATAGAGTATTTTGGCTGTAGGTTTTTTCCTTTCAGTACTTTAAACATATCATGTCACTCCTTTCTAGTTTGAAATGTTTCAGCTGAGAAATCCTCTGATATTCTTATGGGGTTTCCTTTGGATATAACTTGTTGCTTTTCTCTTGTTGCTTTTAGGATTTTTCTCTTTATCCTTAATTTTGGACAATTTAATTACAATGCATTTTATTGTTGGTTTCTTTGGGTTGATCTTGTTTAGTGCTCTCTGTGCTTCCTGTACTTGGATTAGGAATCTTTTCAGCTATTATTTCTTCAGAAAGATTCTCTGCCACTTTGTCTCTCTCTTTTCCATCTGGGACACCTATAATATGAATGTTAGTGTGCTCTATATTATTGCAGAATTTCCCTAGATTCTTCTTGTTCTTTTTACTTCTTTTTTCTTTATCTGTTCAGCTTGGGTGATTTCCTCTAGCCTTTTTTCCAGCTCACTGATGCATTCTTCTGTATCATCTACTCTGCTGTTGAGTCCCTCTAGTGAACTTTTCATTTCTAGTATTCTATTCTTCATTTCTGATTTGTTCCTTTTATATTTTTCAATTCTTTGGTGATATTCTCACTGTGTTCATTCATTCTTTTTCCAAGGTCAATGAGTGTACTTACAACTTTCTTTTTGAACTCTCTGTCACTTAGATTGTTTATTTCTGTTTCCTTTAGTAATTTTTCTGGTTTTTTCCTGTTCCCTTGCTTGCAACATATTCCTTTGCCTCTTCATTTTGCCTCTTCCTCTGTGCTTATATCTACGTATCACGTGGGTCAGCTATGTCTCCTGATCTTGGAGAAGTGGCCTTATGTAAGTGACTCCTTTTGAGGTGCAACAGTGTCCTTACCTCTCAACAGTTCCAGATGTTCCAGGAGTGTCCCCTGTGTGGGCTATGTGTGTCTTTCTATTGTGACAGAGTTGCTCTTGCTGTAGGTGCCCAGGAAGTCTAGGCTGTCCCCCTGGCCAGCTGGTTGTAATGCTCAGCTGCATGTGCCTGCTATGGACCCTTCAGTCACTTTATCGGGTTTGTGGAACCCCAGCACAGTTGGCTTTAAGGTTTAATAGCAAATTCCTGTTGCAATTTTTCTGTTAAGTGGGTAGACCCCAGCATGGCTGTTTGCTAGGCTCAGGGGCTTACTATTGCTGTAGGCCTCTGGCATGCAAGGCTGCTGTCAACTCTCTCAGAATTGCAGCTGAGTGAGGCTGGCCCCAGGCACATAAGCATCCAATTGTTTCATGCTTTGGAAGGCAGGGCTGACCCCCTATTGGGCTGTTTCAGAAGCAAAGGCCTTCTGTCGCTGATAAGCTCCATGGCCCACAGGTCCACACACAATGTCAACACAGTCCTAGCCTGTTAAAATGTCCCAAACCCCTGGAGTCTACCCAGTCAGCCCACTGCAGAGGCCGCCACTCACTCCACCCACTCCTCATGCATGCCTTGCCTTACAGAGACAGACCCACACTCCTGCTTGCAGAGGATTCAGGTATTCAGCCTATGCAGGCTGAAAAGTTGCCTGAAGGCTTGCTGTTGGATGAAGCCATTCCCAATGGCTGGCTGCCTGCCCTAACTGAGCTGGATTAAATTGGTGCTCTAATGGGTGGGGCAGACACTGGGCTCAGAAGCCAGGGGAAAAACTCTAATTGCACCTTCCAGCATCTGTGTCAGCATGCCTCTACTAGGTCACAATAATGGCTGCCACCAATGTGTTAGTCCCCAGAGAGGTCTCACCTCTCACCCAGATGTACCCAGAGACTATCAAGTGGGTCTCTTTTCACCAAAGGACTGTGAACCTTTCTTTCGTGTGACTTTAGGTTACTTTTTATTTTGGGTGAATTTGTGCATGGCCCTTTAAGAGACGCCTTTTTCCTGCTTATGTCCAATAGGTATTCTATGGGTATTCCCCATTGTAGTTAATAGCCAGAAAAGCCAGATATTATGACACTCATCTCAGTTGTGCTGAGCCCAAAGGATGCTTATACTGGTAACATTCCCCAGCTCAGGTCCCCCTCTTCTCCAGTGAAGGCTGCGTACCTTAGGATTGCTTCTGGCCAGCTGTGAAGCATTGCAGCTTGCAAAGGTGGCTTTTTTCTCTCCAGAAAGGAATTTCTCCCTCTTAAGCTTCGGTAAGGACTGTCCTCTGTTGTGGGAGTTCCCTTTATCCAGTTTTCAGTTTTTTCTCAGGGATAAATTGTTCCTAGAATAGTTGTAACTTGGTTTTGTTCATTGGAGGAGGTGAGTTCAGTCTGCTTAAACTGCCATCTTGACACCACCCTCTTATCTTTATTTTCTTCTACTCACTTTGAGATTAGTTTCTCTTTTGCTAATGATGAATTCTCTCAGCTTTTGTTTATGTGAGAGTGTCTTAATTTCTTCCTGATTTTTGAAGGATGATGTTGCTGGATGTAGAATTCTCAGTTGACAGTCTTTTTAATTGAGTACTTTGAATATGTCATACTACTGTTTTCTGTTCTCCATGGTTTTTTATGAGAAATCAGCTTTTAACCTTACTGATTATTCCCTATATATGATGAGTCATTTTTCTCTTGGGGCTTTCAAGATTCTCTTTTTGTCTTTGGCATTTGACAGTTTTACTCTGATGTGTCTGTATGTGGATATCTTTGATTTTCTCCCACATGAAGATCATTAAGGATCTAGGATGCTTTTCATCAAGTTTGGGAAGTTATCAGTCATTAATCTTTTGCATATTCTTTCTGCTCCTTTCTTTCTCTTCTCTTTCCTTAGGACAGCCATTACATGTATGTTGGTACACTTGATCATGTCCCAAAGTTCTTTGACGCCTTGTTTTTTTTCTTCATTATTTTTTCTGTATGTTTTTCAGATAATATCTGTTGATCTATCTTTAAGTTTGCTGATTGATTTTTATGACAATTAAAATCTGCTATTGATTACCTCTAGTGAATTTTTATTTAATCTTTTTGTAGTTTTCCTGTCTATAACTTCTATTTTAAATAGTACTTCTTTTAAATAATTTCTACTTTCTTGATTGATATTCTCTATTTGGTTAGATGTCACTATTATTCAAAAGAGGAAGCATGCATAGCTTGTATTTAAATGACTAAAGTATCCATTTCCAATAAAGAAAGCTGAAGAGAGACTGCTTGCATAGGATTCCTACTTTGCATGACTGTCCTTATATGACCTGAACTGTTCGGAGGACTCTGGAATTTTGAGGAACTCTATTTTTGGATTTCCATAAACTTGTGCCTTTTTATGGTGGTTACTTATCTCTCATTCTTTGCATTCTTTTTTACCTGTTGGTGCTTTTCCAACCTTCCAAATATTAATGTCCAGACAAAATCTTTGTACTGTCTTCTGGCTTTTTAGTCCTTACTACCTACTCTTCTTAGGCTACCCTCCCTCCAACCAGCTTTAGCTTTTATTCCAAAATCAACATTCATTTCTCCTCTTCTCTCCTGACAATAAAAGTCCCTTCTTTCATTCTAGACTCAGCTTAGAATTAAAAAGGGAGCAATAAGCTTTAAATATACTCATATTAAGATATTGATGACTTAGCTTTCTCAAAGATACTATCCTCTTAGAATCAGTGTCCTGAAACAAAAATAGTCATAAGCTGGGAGAATTTTACACTAACTATAAGGATTTCTATCATTTGGGGAGAAATCACATCATGTAGACCACCACTCATTCCACATTGCTTATTTCTTTGTGTACAATCGATCTTGTTTGGAGTCAGAAATTAAGGCTTGGAGTGACAGATTCTGAAGTTTTGGAAGAATGGCTGCTATTTTTAGCTTATACATTTCTGACCAAGTTTGTTTGAGAGAAGATTGACATCAACCTTCAAATAGTTCTAATTTGGCTAAACATGAACATTTGCTCATTGCCTCTCCATGGTTGTCAGTCTTGCACTGAGTGTCCCAAGGTTTAAAGTGTTTGATCTATGGGCCAGTTGTTAGAAGAAGGCTCTCCAGGGTATATCTTAACTCTGAGTTTGCTTGAAGAAAAATTTTGTGACGTTTGTTATCCATGAATTTGTTTGCTCAACAATGGAAAATTATTTTCAAAGATCTAAACAGACTCAGGCTAGGGGTGCATTTCAGTAGTCTTTCCTGTGTTTCTTGAGGCTTCCACTGCAGCCATAGTAGTATCTGTTCTTGGGCAGTAAGGGTAAGGAATGGTGGCTGGATGTTCTGGTATTTTCCTCCAGTAGTGCTCGTATCTACATAAAATATAGTGCTAAAATCCATGCCTAGGTTAACATATGCAATCTCAGGAGTTTAGACTATTCTCTAGAATAAAAGGCTGGGCTTCACAGAACTGGCAAATTGGCTCTTTGTTTCCACCACTTTTTTTTTCAGACTTCTTAATCCTCCCCCTGGTTTAACCCTATTTATCACGCTATATGCACCAAGTGTCTTCCTGCTAAACTTTAGTCTCCCCAGGTCTCACATTAAATGTCCTACTAATTCAGGTGACCAATATTAGGTAGCTCTCACACCCATGCTCTAATTTAGTCTCTGTCCCCAAAACAAAACTCCCACTCGTGTCAAGAAATTTTTTCTAGTGCTGACTATAATTTTATGTGCTAGACTCTGCAAAGTATTAAAATCTGTGTAAGACACAAAGCCTGACTTTGATGAGCTGGTATTTCTTTGGCATTTTGTTATGATGCAGTTGTCAATAAGTGTCTACATCTTTAACAGAGCAAACTATGTACTCAGCTCTGCACTAAGAAATCTTCACTTTACCCAGCAAATATTCTGAACACTTTCTGTGTCCCAGGCAGTGTGCTAAGTGCTCAGAGATATGAGTCAATGAGTATCTCATAGATTCTTCCCTTAGAATCCTGTGTCAGAGACAGAGCCAAGATTGAGAGTCATAGACAAATGTATTGCACACACAATAAGTACAAAAAAAGGGATATTGAGGGCAACAATGTTTGCACAGAGGATGGAGGACTTAGTATGGGCCTTTTATGAGGAGGAATATGAAGATAGGTAAGTGAGAGGACAGTGGATACTCTAGGTTAGAACAGCAATGTAAACAATGAGTCAAAAAATTGGCATGGAATGTGTCAACAGCAGTGAGATGAGGCTGAGTGTGAGGAAGGGCAGTGATATAACGGGGTATCAGTGGGGAAATGGAATTTGATAGATGAGTGGGACAGCTTGAGGTAGTCTATGAAAGGAGACAAGGGATTTGGGACTTGATATGATAGGTGATAAGAAGTCACGGTAGGCAGCTGACTAAAAGAGTGACCTGTTGAAAGCTAAATTTACAAAAAATACATAAAACATAGATTCATGTGTAAAGAGAATATGAGAAGACAACTGTTGAGGTCAGGGAGGACAGCAAAAGGCTTTTACAAATATTTCACGTATAGGGTTATGAAGTAAGGACTGGTGAAGTGAAGAGGCAGTAAGAGAGAAGAGCAAGAGGTGAACCCAACAAGCATTTCATAAGAGCAGACAAGAAGACATGGATTCTGTCATGTTGGTGACAGGGGACTGAAAAGAAGAAAAGAAAGAATAAAAGAGCAGTCTGAAATTTTTAAACTTGGAGACTAGATGAGATTAGATGTATGTGGAAAGAAATGAGAGTAGAGGATTGTAGATTCAGTTTTGCAGCTGGGAAAAAAATGATTCGTCTGGGAATTGTTGGCTGGGCTCCTAAATGAAGATTTCTTGCATGGATTTGGAGACATATGATTCGTGCAGTGGCACAGGTTGCAGAGAGAGAGAGAGAAAGGAGGAGAGAAAAAGAAAAATCATAAGAAAGAGGAGTGAGGTTAGAATCATGGCAGCATAAAACATCTCTCATTTTTGTCCCCCCATTCAAGAACAAAAATTCAGCATCTGTCCACAAAAAGAAGAGCCTCTGTAGGAGTTTTGGAAACCAAGGACCCAGAGGAGATTCCCCCACTGGTGCATTCAATAATAGGCAGACAAACTTCGGTACCAGGTCTGGAACTTGCAAGAGACTGTGAATATGTTCTGGCCCCACTCAGCCACAGTCTGGGAGTGCCTGCAGAACACTGACTTGGGTGGTCACCTAAAGATGAGAGAGCCTTTATGGAGGTCCTGGTTTCCAGAGGAGCATTTTTAGCACTCTGTTGGAGCCAAAAAACAAAATGAGATTGGATGTATTGGAGTGGATAAAAGGAACAGCCTGACTTTGCCAGAACCAACCCTCCCCCAAAGGAACACAGCTTAGGACTAAATTAGACAGCTTGTAATTTATCCCGCAGGGGAAAGGGAGGGTCAGTAAGTGAATACCCAGCTTCCCCAGCTATGCAGGACACTGTGAAAAGACTTATTTCTCTCTTGCAGAATCCAGAGCATTAAAGTGGGAGCTTTATGACTAGGGAGATAGAACAGATCAAAAGAGCAGCATATAAAATTCCAGGAGGGCATTAATGGATGTGGTTCCTGCTGACTTTATTCTGGGCTCCATCAGGAAGCCCTCCCATGAGCCCCCATAGGAAAACTCCACCAATGGATTCCCCCCAACTGACACGCACCTCTAGTGCAACACGTGCCAAAACCACACATCCTCCTAAATCTGCAGCTGGCTCCCTGAGCATGTTCCTGAGTGCTGTAGTGAGAAAGAACTCTAGTAGACAGGGAGCATGCACAGAGAGCAGGCCATGGTGTGCATGCAAGGGAAAAACCACAAACTTGAGCTATAGTGCCTTTTTCAGGAAAACAGAAGTTATTAGCATATGGCCTGGTGCACTGTAGGATCAACACAATATACACAAGCTTAAGAATTCTGCCACAAGAAATTGCTTTCTGGAGGAAAAGAAGTGACCTTCGGGTACAGGCACTTCATAGCTGGCCAGGAGCAATCTTAAAGTATGAAGCCTTCCCTGGAGGAGTGATGCGTCTATGTTGGGAAGTGTTACCACGATCAAGAGCTTTTGGACTCAGCACAACTGAGACAAGTGTCATAATATCTGGTTTTGCTGGCTATTAACTGCAATGGTGAATAACCCCAGAAAACCTATCAGACATTAGGGGAAAGAAAAGCCTGCTCTTAGAGGGCCCACGAACAAATTCACCCATTTCAGAAAGCAATTTAAAATCACCAGAAAAAAAGTATACAGTCCTTTTGTGAAGAGATTCACTTGATAGGCCCTGGGTGCATCTCTGTGAGAGGTGAGACCTCCAGAGGGACAGAGACATTGGCAGCAGCAATTATTGTGCCCCAGTACAGTCGTGCTGACACAGACTCTGGCAAACACCATTGGAGATCTTCCCCTGGCCTGTTAGTGCAGGGATCTGCCCCACTCGCTAGAGCTTCGATTTAATCATGCTCAACCAGGGCAGGCAGCCTGCCCTAGGGACTAGCCTCACCCAAAAGCAAGCTCTTGGACAACTTGTAGTCCCTCATAGGTGAGGTGCCTGGAATCTCTGCAGCCAAGTGAGTAGGTCTGCCTCTGCATGGCAGGATGTGTGAGGAACAGGTGGAATGTGTGGGGCATTGGTGGAGTGTGTGGGGCATCTACAGTGGGGTGATTGGGTCTGCTCCAGTGGATTGGGGATGCACACAGGGCATGATGTGTTGACAGAGTGTGTGACCCTGTGAGTAGTGGGGGCTGTCAGCTACAGCAGACTTGTGCTTCGCAAACAGCCACAGAGGGGATCAGCCCCACCTTCCAAAGTCTGAAACTATTGTGTGCTCCCAGGCCTGGGACAAGTCCCAAGCAGCTGCAATCTTGAGAGAGCTGACAAGAGTCTTGCAGGACAGAGGCCTACAGCAATTGTAAGCCCCTGAGCCTAGCAACCAGCCATGGTGGGGACTTACTCACTTAACAGAAAAACTGCAATAGAAATATGCTATTAGACCTTGCAGCCAACTGTGCTGTGGCTCCCCTAGCCCAATAAAGTGACTGAAGTGTCCATAGCAGCCAAACGCAGCTGAACATTACAACCAGCTAGCTGGGGGACAGCCGAGCCTCCCTGGGCACCTGCAGCAAGAGCAACTTTGCCACAGCAAAATGATACACGTAGCCCACACAAGGGATACTCCTGGAACATTTGGAACTGGTGATGATAAGAAAGCATACTGCTGGGCCTCATAAAGCATCTCTTAGATAAGGCCACCTTTCCAAGATTGGGGGACATAGCTGACCTAACTAATATATAGACATAAGCCCAGAGGACGAGTCAAAATGAGGAGACGAAGGACTACATTACAAGTAATGGAAGAGGAGAAAACCTCAGAAAAAGAACTAAATGAAAGAGAGATAAACAATCAACCTGACAAAGTGTACAAACTAATAGTCTTAAGAATACTCACTGATCTTGGGAGAAGAATTGATGAACACAGTGAGAAATTCAACAAATAACTGGAAAATATAAAAAGGAATGAATCAGAAATGAAGAATACAATACTGGAAATTAAAAATTCACTAGAGGGATTCAGTAGCAGAGTAGATGATACAGAAAACTGGATCAGCAAGCTGGATGAAAGACAAGAGGAAATCACCCAGGCTGAATTGATAAAAGAAAAAGGAATTAAAAAGAACGAGGACAGTCTAAGGGATTTCTAGGACAAGTGCACTAACATCCATATTATACATGCCCCAGAAGGAGAAGAGAGAGACAAAGGGGCAGATAATCTCTTTGAAGAAATAATAACTGAAAACTTTCCTAACCTCAGGAAGAAAACAGACATCCAGGTACAGAAATCACAGAGAGCACCAAACAAGATAAACCCAAAGATGCCCACACCATCACATTATAATCAAAATGTCCAAAATTAAAGATAAAGAGAGAATCTTAAAAGCTGCAAGAGAAAGGCAACAAGTTACATACAAAGGAAACCCCATAAGGCTATCAGCGGACTTCTCAGTAGACACCTTACAGGCTAGAAGGGAGTTGAACGATATATTTAAAGTGCTGAAAGGAGAAAACTTACAGTTAAGAATACCCAGCAAGGCTATCATTCAGGATGGAAGGAGAGATCGTTTCCCAGACAAGCAGAAACTAAAGGAGTTTATCACCGAGAAACTAGCCTTACAAGAAATGCTAAAGGGACTGATTTAATTGGAAAAGAGAAAAGCACAAATAGGAATAAGAAAATTATCCAAAAAAGCAATAAAATCACTGGGAAAGACAATTATAAAGAAAGGTAGTAGATCAACCACTTATGAAGCTAATATGAAGGTCAAAAGACAAAAGTACTAAAATTATTTATTTCCACGATAAGAGGATAATGGATACCCTAGAACAAAAATGATGTTATATATGATATCAAAAACATAAAATGTGGGAGGAGGGGAGTAAAAGAGTAGAGCTTTTAACAAGAAGTAAAACTAAAGAGACCATCAACTTAATATAGATTACTATATACATGGGTTATTATATATTAACTTCACGGTAATCATCAACCAGAAACCTATAATAAATACTCAAAACTTTAAGAGGAAGGAACCCAAACATAATACTAAAGAAAACCATCAAAAACACAAAGGAAGAGAGCAAGAGAAGAAAGGAACAGAGAAGAACTACTAAAACACCCAGAAAAAAAGTAACAAAATGGCAATAAGTACATTCTTATCAATAGCTACTTTAAATGTCAATGGATTACCTGCTCCAATCAAAAGGCATAGAGTGGCCAATTGGATAACAATAGAAGACTCATACATACTTCATACGAGACACACTTTAGACCTAATGACACTCACAAATTGAAAGTGAAAGGATGGAAAGAGATACTCCATGCCAATGACAATGAAAAGAAAGCTGGAGTAACAATACATATATCAGACAAAGGAGACTTCAAAACATAAACTGTAACAAGCAACAAAGAAGGTCACTACATAATGATAAAGGGAACAATCCAACAAGAGGATATAACACTCATAGATATCTAAGCACCCAGTATAGGAGCACCTAAATATATAAAGCAGTTATTAACAGACATAAAAGGTGAAATAGACAGTAGCACAATAACAGTAGTGTACTTTAATACTTCACTTACAGCCATGGATATATCATCTGAACAAAAGATCAATAAGGAAACTTTGGCCTTAAATGACACATTAGACCAGATGGACTTAGTAGACTTATACACAACATTCTGCCCAAAAACTGAAGAATGCACGTTCTTTTCAAATGTACATGGAACATTCTCCAGAATGGATCACATATTAGGCCACAAAACAAATCTAAATAAATTTAAGAAGACTGAAATAATATGAAGCACCTTTTCTGACCACAATAGTATGGAAGTAGAAATCAACTACAGGAATAAAATTCAAAAAGCCAAAAATATGTGGGGATTAAATAAAATGCTACTGAACAGCGAGTGGGTGAATGAAGAAATCAAAGGAGAAATAAAAATGTACCTGGAGAAAAATGAAAATGAAAATAGGACATTCAAAAATTTATGGGATACAGCAGAAGCAGTTCTAAGAGAGAAGGTTATAGCAATCAAAGACCAAAATCAGTAGAAGGAAGGAAATAATATAAATCAGAACAAAATTAAATGAAACAGAGACTAAAAAATAATAGAAAAAATCAATGAATCTCAGAGCTGGTTCTTAGAAAAGATAAACAAAATTGACAAACCTTTAGCTAGACTCACCACAAATAAAAGGGAGAGGGGTCAAATCAAATCAGAAAGGAAAGAGGAGAAATTACAATGGACACTCCAGAAATACGAAGGAATATGAGAATACTTAAAAAAGCCATATGGCAATAACTTGGATAATCTAGAAGAAATGGATCAATTCTTAGAATCATACAACCTTCCAAAACTGAATAAGGAAGAAATAAAGAATTTGAGTAGACCAATCACCAGTAAGGAGATCAAAACAGTAATCAAAAACCTCCAAAAAACAGGAGTGTATGACCAGGTGGCATCCCTGGTGAATTCTACCACACATCCAAAGAAGACTTAATACCTATTCTTCTCAAACTCTTGCAAAATATTGAAGAATGAGAAGCTTCCTAATTCATTCTACAAAGCCAACATTACCCTGATACCAAAAGCAACAAGGACAACACAAAAAAAAGAAAATTGCACACCAATATCACTGATGAATATTGATGCAAAAATCCTCAACAAAATACTAGCAAATCAAATACAACAATACATTCAAAAGGTTATACACCATGATAAAGTTTTATTTATTCCAGGGATGCAGGGATGGTTCAACATCTGCAAATCAACCAACGTGATACATAACATTAACAAAATGAAGAATCAAAATCACATGATCATCTCAATAGACACACAGAAAGCATTTGACAAGATACAGCAACCATTTATGAAAAAGCTCTGAATAAAATGGCTATAGAAGAAAGTACCTCATAATAAAGGCTATATATGACAAACCCACAGCTCATATCATTCTCACTGGAGAAAAAAATGAAAGCTATCCCTCTAAGAACAGGAACCAGACAAGGATGCCCACTTTCACCACTCTTATTTGACATACTATTGAAAATCCTAGCCAGAGGTTTTAGCCAAGAATAAGAGGTAAAAGTGATTCAAATTGGAAAGTTAGAAGAGAAACCATCACTATTTTCAGATGACATGATTTTATATATATAAAACTCTAAAGAATCCACCAAAAATTTTTAGAAATAATAAGTGAATATGGTAAAGTTACAAGATTCAAAATCAACATACAAAAATAAGCTGTATTTGTATACACTGATAATGAAGTAGCAGAAAGAGAAATTAAGAATACAATCACATTTGCAATCGCAAAAGAAGAATAAAATACCCAGGAATAAATATAACCAAAGATTTGAAAGATCTGTATACTGAAAAATATAAAACATTGTTGAAATAAATTGAAGAAGACACAAAGAAATGGAAAGATATCCCGTGCTCTTGGATTGGAAGAATTAACATGTTCAAAATGTCCATACTTCCTAAAACAATTACAGATTTAATGCGATCCCTATCAAAGTTCCAAAAACATTTTTCACAGAAATAGAACAAAGAATACTAAAATTTATATGGAACAACAACAAAAGACATTGAACAGCCAAAAGAATCCTGAGAAAAAAGAACAAAGCATGAGGTAGCAAACTTCTTGATTTCAAAATATACTACAAAGGTATAGTAATCCAAACAGCATGATGCTGGCACAAAAACAGACACACAGATCAATGGAACAGAATGTATCCCCATGTAGGGACAGCTAATTTTTGAAAAGGGAGCCAAGAACATACAATGGAGAAAGGAAAGTATCTTCAATAAATGGTGTTGGGAAAACTTGACAGCCATGAGCAAAAGAATGAAAGTAGACATTATCTTATACAATACACAAAAATTAACTCAAAATGCATTAAAGACTTAATTTTAAGACCTTGAACCATGAAAGTTCTAGAAGAAAACCTAGGCAGTGTAGTCTTCCACGTTGGTCTTAGCAGCATATTTTCAAGTTCCATGTCTGAGTAGGAAAGGGAATAAATAGCAAAACAAACAAATGAAACTACATCAAACTAAAAATCTTCTGGGCAGCAAAGGAAACCCTCAAAAAAATCAAAAGACAACCTAACAATTGGGGAAGATATTTGCAAACCTTGTATCTGATAAGGGGTTAATATCCAAAATATATAAAGAACGCATGCATTTTAACAACAAAAAAACTAACAGCCCGATTTAAAAATGGGCACAAGATCTGAATACATATTTCTCCAAAGTAGATATACAGATGGCCAATAGGCACATGAAAAGATGTTCAACATCATCAACTATCAGGAAAATGCAAAACAAAACTACAATGAGATATCACCTCATGCCCATTGGAATGGTTATAATTAACAAGACAGGTAGTAAGGAATTTTAGACAGGATGTGGAGAAAAGGGAACTCTTATACACTTTTGTTCTTTGTGAAAACTGGTGCACCCAATATGGAAAATAGTATGGAGATTCCTCAAAAAATTAAGAATAGAACTACGGTACAATCCAGCTATTCCACTGCTGGGTATTTATCCAAAGAACATGCATGAAAATACAAATGCATAAAGATACATGTCCCCCCTACGTTCATTGCACCATTATTCACAATAGCCAAGACTTGGAACAACCTAGGTGCCCAGTAAGGGGAGGATAGATAAAGAAGATGTGGTAAATATACACATTGAAATATTACCCACTCCCAAAAAATGATGTAATCTGGTCATTTGTGACAGCATGGATGGACCTTGAGGGTATTATGCTAAGTGAAATAAGTCAGAGGGAGAAAGTCAAATACCATATGATCTCACTCATAAATAGAAAATTAAAAAGTCAACAAACAAACACATAGAAACTCAGGGTGAAAGGGATGATTGTGCACATCTGTATGATGATGGATTGTGACTAGTCTTTGTGTGGTGAACATGATGTAACCTAGAAGGAAATTGAAATATAATGATATATAGTTAAATTTATATGTTATAAACCAATGTCACTGTAATAAAAAAACAATAAAAATTTAAAAATAAGAATTGTGCCACAAGAGGAAGAAACATGTGTGGAGCATGTGCATACACACAAGGTCTGAGAAAGCCTCAAAATCTATAGCAGGACTGAGGAAAGATATTTTTACCCTGAAGTAAGTTAGTAAAAATTGGAGGAGAAAACTGCTCCAAATGTGAAAACAACAATGCAAAAGTCCAAGAAATATGAAAACTCAAGAAAACATGACATCAACAAAAGATCACAATAATCTTCCAGTAACCTATCCCAAAGACGTGGAGACCTATGATTTATCTGATAAAGATTTCAAATGTTTTATGGAAACTCAATGAGTTACAAGGAAGCACAGAAAGGCAATTCAACGAAATCAGGAAAACAATACATGACCAAAATGAGAAGTTACAAAAAGTGATAGAATTCATAAAAAATAATCAAACAGAAATTCTAGAGCAGAAGAATTCAATGAACAAAATGAAAAATGCAACAGAGAGCATCAACCAAAAGTAGACCAGATAGAAAAGCAAATCAATGAAATAGAGAATAGGAATTTTGAAATAACCCAGTCTGTGGAGAAAAAAGAAAAAAAAATGAAATGGAGTGAGAAAGCCAATGTGATTTATGTGATTTATCAAAAAATCCAATATCCGAATTGTTGGAGTTCCAGGAAAATCAAGAGGAAAAGGGCAGAAAGCTTATTTAAAGAAATAATGGCTGAAGACTTCCCAAACCTGGGGAGACATTTTGACATCCAGTTTCATGAAGCTAATAGATCATGCCATTATATCAATCCAAAATGATCTACTCCAGGATACCTTATTTAAAATGGCCACAAATCAAAGGGAAAGAGTGGATCTTAAAGACAGAAAGAGAAAAGAAGATTGTAATTTACAAAAAACCCCTCATTGGATCATTAGTAGATTATTCAGCAGAAAACTTACAGGCCAGGAAAGAGTGGGATGATATATTCAAATGCTGACAGAAAAAATTGCCAACCAAGAATACTCTCTGGAAAAGTTGTCCTTCAGAAATGAAGGAGAAATAAAGACTTTCCCAGGCCAAAAAGAAAAAGCTGAGGAAATTTATTACCAGTAGACCTGCCTTATAGGAAAAGGAGCTGTTCAAGTTGCAATGAAAGGATGATAACTAGTAATATGAAAATATACAACACACTGGTAAAGGCAAATATTTAGCCAAATTCCAAAAACTCTAATACTGAAATACGATGGTGTGTTTATCACTTAACTATAATATAAAGGTTAAAGGACAAGAGTATCAAAAATAACTATAGCTACTACAATTTGTTAACAAATACACAATTTATTAAAGATGCAGAATACAAAATCAACATACAGAAATCAGTTGCATTTCTGTATACTAACAACAAATCCGAAAAAGAAAAACAGTAATCCCATTCACGACAGCATCAAAAACAATAAAACACTTCTATTAAATTTAACCTAGGAGATGAACAATCCTTATGCTGAAAACTATAAGGCATTGATGAAAGAAACTGAAGAAGACATAAATAGATGGAATGATATCCTGTGTTTATGGATTGGAACAATTAATATTGTTAAAACGTCCATGTTACTCAAATCCATCTATAGATTCAATGCAATCTTTATCAAAATTCCAATGGCATTTTTCACAGAAGTAGAAAAGAACAATACTAAAATTTTCATGGAACTACAAAAGACTCTGAATAGCTAAAGCAATCATAAAGAAGAATGAAGCTGGAGACATCACACTTTTTGATTTCAAACCACAGTAAAAATCTATAGTAATCAAAAAAGTATTGTACCAGCACAACATAAGGCATATAGACCGATAGAACTGAATTGAGAACTCAGAAGTGGACCCCTGTTTATATGGTCAACTACTATTTTACAAGGGAGCCAAAAATACTCAGTAGGGGAAAGGATAGTCTCTTCAATAAATGTTGTCAGGAAAACTAGATAACCACATGCAGAAAAATAAATCAGACCCTTGTCTTACACCACTCACAAAAGTTAACTTAAAATGGATTATAGACTTAACTATAAGACCTGAAACTGTAAAACTCCCAGAAGAAAACATAGGAAAAAAACTCTTTGATGTAGGTCTTGGCAATGATCTTTTTGGTTATGGCACCAAAAACACAAGAAACAAGGGAAAAAATAAATAAGTGGGACTACATCAAACTAAAAAGCTTTAGCACAGAGAAAGAGTCAGTGGACAAAATGAAAAGGCAGCATGCGGAATGGGAGAAAATATTTGCAAGCCCTCTATCAGGTAAGGGTTTAATATTCAAAATATACAAAGAAATCATCCAATTCAATAACAAAAAACCCAAACAATCTGATTAAAAAATGGGCAGAGAAACTGAATAGACATTTTTCTAAAGAAGACGTACACTTGGCCAACACATACATGAAAAGATGCACAACATCACTTATCATCAGGAAAATGTAAATACAAATCAGCTGACACCTGTTTGAATGTCTATTATCAAAAAGACAAGATATAACAAGTGTCGGTGAGAATGTGGAGAAAAGTGAATCCTCGTGTACTGTTGGTGGGAATGTCAATTTGTGCAGTCCCCATGGAAAACAGTATGGAGGTTCCTCAAAAATTGAAAATAGAACTATCATATGATCCAGCAATTTCACTTCTAAGTATATATCCACAGAAAAGGAAAACAGGAGTTTGAGGAGATATCTGCACTCCCATGTTCATTGCAGCATTATCTATAATAGCCAAGATTTGGAAACAACCTACGTGTCCGTCAATGGATGAATGAATAAACAAGATGTATATATATACACCATGGAGTATTATACAGCCATAAGAAGGAATAAAATCCTGCCATTTGTTACAACATGGATGATCCTTGAGGACATTATGCTAAGTAAAATAAGTCAGACAGAGATAGACAAATATTGTGTGATCTCACTTATATGTGGAATCTAAAAAAGCCAAACTTGTATAAAGAGACTAGAGTGGTGGTAAGTTACCAGGGGCTGGAGAGTGGGGGAAATGAGAGAAATATTGGTCAAAGAGTATAAACTTCCAATTATAAGATGAATACGTTCTGAGCATCTAATGCACAGTATTATAATAGATAACAATATTGTAGTATATACTTGAAAGTTTCAAAGATAGCAGATCTTAGATATTCTCACAACAACAAAGAAATGGTAATTATGTGACATGATGATGGCTAATGCTACAGTGGTAATTGCACTGCAATATATAAATGTATCCAATCAGCACATTATATACCTCAAAGTTACCCAATATTATATCTCAATAAAGTTGAAAAAAGTTAAAAACATAATGCAAGAAAGAAACAAAAAAAAAGAAAAAGAAAGATCTTTTAGTAGGGAGGAAAATGTCTGGCAATGAATATATATTTATTAAACGAATGAATAGTGTCAAAAATGTTAAAAATTTCAAAAATCAAGGAGAATGAGAGTATATTTAACTTTTGAGAGTATATTCAAATAGCAAACTTTTTTTCCTGTAACAAAGGAAAGTTATTAGAGTCAGTGGAGAGAACAGGTTGGAAGGAGTGGTGGAACGATAGGGTAGAGGGAAAGTATGGAAAAGGAAGGAAGAAGCTAGATTGCAAAAAGAAAGGAAAAGATTGATTAGAAAGTAAAGAAAAGTGTGAACCATGGGGTCTATAAGTCTAACTAGGAAAGGAAGGTGAGAAACTGGTCACGAACGTAAAAAGTCAAGCACAGATTTTGCTAACAGTTTGTCAGTTTGTTTTACATAAAGGAGCCCTGAGTCTATTTGAAAACAGAAGGAGAAAAAAAGAGTTCATGGTGCAAAAGATGGAGGATACCAGAAGAAAAAAGGGGCAGTGACTGATGAGAATTTGTATTCCCAAACAACTTGTAAATATAGCAATGCCTTAATCCAAAGCAGTAACGCCCAATAGTGGAATTTCAGGAAGTATGACAGCCAGTTTGCAAAATCAGGATTCATTTGAACTACCTCAAATTAGAAACCTACTACTCTCCAAGCTGGTTGTATCAAGTGCAGTTGCACTGTTTTGCTTTTCTTTTGGAAAGACTGCATTGACTTGAGTTGGTAGGTGGGAGCAGGGCAAGTTGCCAATTACCCTCCATAAAGTGAGTAGGCCTCATCCACTCAGTTGACGACCTTAATAGAACACAAACTGACCTCTCTTGAGCATGAAGGATTTCTGCCAGCAGACTGTCTTTGGGTTCAAACTATAACTCTTTCCTAGATCTCCAGTCTCCTGCATTGCAGATTTTGGACTTACCAAACCTCCACAATCACATAAGCCAATTCCTTAAAATAAATCTATTTCTGTGTATTCAGACATATCCTGTTGGCTCTGCTTCTCTGGAGAACCCTGACCAATACAGTGGTCTTTTGTGACTGGTCTCTTAGCATAATGTTTTCAAGGTCCATCCATGTCATACAATGTATCGATACTTCATTCCTTTTTATGGCTTAATAAGATTCCATTGTAATGATGTGCTATATTTTATTTATCCATTCATCAATTGCTGAACTTTTCGGTTGTTTTCACTTTCTGTCTGTTATAAATAACACTACTATGAATTTGCATACACAAGTTTCTGTGTGAATATACGTTTTCAATTCTCTTAGGTATATATCTAGTATCAGAATTCCTGGATCACATTGTAACTACTGGTTTAGCATTTTTAGGAACTGCCAGACTATTTTGCAAAGTGACCACACCATTTTGCATCCCCACCAGCAGTGTGTGAGTGTTCCAACTTCTCCACATCTCCCCCAACACTTCCTATTTTTCTGTTTAAAAAAATACGTATGTATATCTTGCCATACTATTCAGTTGAAGTAAAATCTCACTGTGATTTTTGTTTGCATTTCCCTCAAGGTTAATGATGTTGAGCATCATTTCATGTGCCTATTGGCTATCTTTGTATAAAATGTATATATGAAAAATCTATATGTAAGGGGCCAGCCAAGTGGTGTAGTGGTTAAATTTGTGAGCTCCACTTCAGTGGCCCAGGGCTTGCAGGTTCGGATGCTGGGCGTGGACCTATGCGCTCCTTAACAAACCATGCTGTGGCAGGCATCCCACATATAAAATAGAGGAAGATGGGCACAGATGTTAGCTCAGGGCCAGTTTTCCTTAGCAAAAAGAGAAGGATTGGCAGTGGATGTTAGCTCAGGGATAATCTTCCTCACCAAAAAAAGAAAAATATATATATATATGAAAAACATATATTTATATATAATATCAATTCAGTTTTAATATATATTTATTGGCAGGATAAGAGTTAAAGAGATTATTCACATTTCCAGCTAAGCTGCTTTTAATACAGGGTTACAGACTGAATCTTGTCCCAAAGAAAGTAGAGCATTAAGAATATTCTAGCTAACATTGGCCCAGCTCATGTTGATGTAAAGGAAGAAGGTATGATTCAAAATGAAGGATGATCTCCCAAACCAGATGTTTCTGGCTTTGGGGTGTGATCTTTTTACAGGTTTATGTCTATTTACAGGTTGGTTTGACCACTTGGATAAAATTTATCTATATTTGTTCAATCGCTCTCATTTGGTATTTGAGGAATGACTATTTTTTAAGTAAGAAGATCAAATGCCACATACTTAGATGATGACTTCCTCTGCAATTAGCCCTGAGCTGAAACCCATTTTTTTATCCTAACTGGTTGGAAGTAAGGTCCCTGTAGACCTCCAAGGCAGATAGTTTACATGTGAAAAATGGCAAGAGAATGCAACAGATAATCCAGAATCCTTCAGCCAGTAAGGTAACCATGAAACAGGACAGGCTCTAACTTCACATATTTGCTGTAATGTTTTTTTCTTTATGATGCACAGGGCTGGGCACATGGTAGCTCCTTAATAAAGAATATTATGTGATTGATGGAGAATGGAATGAAATTGAATGCTAAAAAATGAGAGGAAGCCATAGTTAGTTCAAGAATCCAAGTAACATCAAAGAAGGTAGAAAGAAGTTATTCTCAGATGGTGGATGGCTAGTTATTGCCCTACAGAAATACATGAGCTGATCTACATCCTTTCTTCTGGACAGGTGACTCTGTTATGGACATAAATATCCCAATTATTATTTACTAGTTATATTGTAGTTCCTGACAGCATCAGCTATAACTTTGGAAGGGCTATGTGCACTTAGGCACATCACAATAGACCTCCAATGTGTTGCTTCATCTGTTTCCCAGATTAATTCTTCTCTTTGAATGTATACACTGTAAGCTCTTCTAATGACTATGTTCTTATTTCTCTCTTGCAAAAGAAGTTTATATGATAACTTAAGCTAGAAACTCTCTTTAGCAAAAATAGGGCAACCCTGTCAGACACATCAAAAATTAACAGAAAAAGTCCCTACTTAACAATTTAGTTCATTTTTTTGTTGGTAATAACCAAAGAAGTTACTTGCACAACCTCATAATTGACTCAAAGAGATTGGGGGTTTTCCAGCTCCTTTCAATTAATTTGAACAGTTAATTTTCACCTATGGCTCTTCCTGTATGGTGCTTATGTCCATGTTAACTGAGCCCTAAGGAATTATCTCATGAACCTCAGATGTGAGGGGTCATCAATTTTATGAGTACATTCAGAAAAGTACATCTCAGCCCACAGGTCTTGTTAAGATTTCTTTCATCATGAACATTCTATCTTTCTCCTCTAATTCATCCCCACTGACATCACTCTAATTCAGTCCCCCGTTGCCATTTGCCTGGACCATTGCAATAGCCTCCCTAATTTCTCTACCATCTGTGTCATTTCCTTCTCAAGCACTCTATATATCCCTGCTTTTGTGATAATTTTTTCCCAAAACACTACTACTTTCAAGTCATCCACTGCTCAAAAACCTTTAAAGATCTTTATTACATTTTGGGTGAAGTCTAAACTTGGTCTGGCATTCTAGATTCCCTCTTCGCAGTTAGGTACTAAACCAGAAAATGTTGCTCATTATTATCTTTGATGGATCTCCTACAGTGAGACTGTTTGACTTATTGGTTCTCCCAAACACTGCAAACATTCTTGCTTTTTCAAAATCACTTTTGCTGCCCCATTCCTTATTTAACCCATGCTGCTTTGTGAAAGGTCAACTTATTTTTAGTATATTGAAACCCTGTCACTGCTATGCATGTTATGAAAATCAAGACGATTTTATCAAAGTTAATCAAGGGGTAAAATGAGCTACATAAATGAATGAACCCCGTGAGTGATAAATGATCTGGGGAGAATTGAAGAAAAGGACATCTCCACTTAATTTCAAATGAAATAATGTCATTTCCTTAAAATCCAGCATGTGAAATCAGCCACTATCCCAGGAGGAACGTAAAGGCCTTGAGTTGAAGTTCTACTTCATTTTTTAGTTCTCCTCTTTCTTTATAAACACATTAACTCGAAGACATGAGTTTAACTTTGGGGCCTCCTTTCTTAGCTGCAAAGTGATTAACTCTCATGCTCTTGTAATGAAGGAACTGCTGGAACAAAATGTTTAGCCATCGAGTCAGGGAAAGGAGGTAGATGGAGTACTTGTTTCAGTCTGTCTATTTATCATTCTCTTTAAATAGCAATGAGAAGACTGCCATTAGGTTGAGTTTTCTTGATGAAGGAGAAGGTCTGGGTTTCTTAGATGCAGCAGTGTAGAACTACACTGTCACAACCTGTATGCATGAACTTTATGTCCTCCCTTGTATAATCATGTTAGCTGACACAGTGACAGAAAATTTTCCACATGGAGTTTTAAGCTTAGGCTCCACAGACTGAAATCCCTCCCATCCAGTGCTCTACAATATTTACCTTGGATGTCTGGCTTATATAAATGTTTCTTGGGGAGTGACATCACCAAGATGGTGACATAGGTCATTCCTGATCTGACTCCCCATCGCAAGAAGAACAACTAGTAACTATTCATAGACAAGACAACAATGAGAAAATCCTAGAACATGGGGGTGAAGTTGAAACACCCTCTTGCAACACAGAGACTGAGATGGGCCACATTAGAAGGGGAAGAGAAGTGGCTGCTTACTGACAAAATTGCCTCTCCCCCATGCCAGCACAGCGCCACACCAGAGATCTTCACTGAGCCTATGGTTCCTCCAGTGGGAAAAGAGAGCCCAGGGTTGATATCCAGCTCCACCATATTGTGGGTCTTTCCTTGGGAGCCCCACTATGGTCTCACCTCATGGGAATAATGGCAGAATTTGTGGGGACTGACCACTTAGAATCAGACTGTCACAGAGAAGTGGAGATAGATGTGCAACAACCAGTGTTCAGATCTCAGCAGACAGAGTTCTCATCTGTAGCACCCAAGTATTAATCCCAACCAATGGCTTTGCCCATCTGCACAGCCAAGATGGTGGCATGATCTAACCAGAGAACTTGGCAGGGCACAGACCTGCATCATTTGGAACCTGAAACAGAAACTTATTGGCACTGGAGCCTGGTCTGCCCCTCCACCCAGGCAGGGGAGCTAAGTCACAACCCTGTCCATTGCTGAGTGCAGCTCCCATTCCAACCCAACCAGAAAGATTTACCAGAACAGTTTAGAAGCTGCTAGCTCAGCAATGCTTAAGCTGAGAGCCCATCAGGCAGAGCTGATCATCCACAGAGCAGTCAGTGGCCCCGTTTGGTCAGGGAACATGAGGTGCAGGTTGGCTTGAGTCAAGACCATAAAGAGCCTTGCCAGCCTTGCAGCTGGTTCTCTCACTCTGCCCAGGCATAGAAGCTAATTTATAGCCCCATCCACTGATGAGTATAGATCCCAGCCCCACTCAAACAAAAAGCCTTGCTGCAATACCTGAGAAGTTATTTGGAGCTGGTTCTCCCACTCCACCTAGGTGGGGGAGCTAATTCATAGCCATAATCACTACTGACCATAGCTCCCAGTCCTGCTTGACCAGGAAACATTGCCTGAGCACCTGAGAAGCTACATAACCCAGCAACACTTGAGCAGAGATCATGGTTGGCAGCACTGCCTGTGTGCAGAGCAAAACTGGTGGCCCCATCTGGCAAGGGAGTTCAGTGTGCAGTCTTGCCTGATTTGATTCCCCAACAATGAGTGATTCAGGCCTTGGGGCCCATTCTACTGCTGCACCAGGGCAGGGAAGCTAATTTATAGCCACACGTATTGCTGAGTATAGCACCCAGTCCCAACCACATAGGAAGCCTGACCAGAGAACCTAGCACTTGCAGAACCCATCCTACAGCCTTTCTTAGACAGGGAACTAAGCCAGCATTCCTATCCAACTCTTCTCAGCCAGCAGCATCCCCTGACCTCAGAGCACAGGCTATGTACTTACCCAGAATTAGACCCTGTAGCAAGTCCCACATGCCCAAGGACACTATCAGCTGACACATCCAGAACCCCAAGCCAAGTGAACTGGTGGAACTCTCTCTTCTAAAGTGAACCTATAAGTCCTGGAAAAGGAGAATGCTTACTCAAATGCACAGACACCAATGTAAGGAATCAAGGATAATGAAAAACATGATACCACCAAAGGAAAGTAATAAATCTCCAATAACTGACCCTAAAGAAATGGAAATCTATGAACTGCTAGACAAAGAATTCAGAATAATCCTCTTAAAGAAGTTTGGTGAACTGTAAGAACACATAGACAAATAAAGAAAATTAGGAAAACAATGCATGAATCCAAAGAGAAGTTCAACAAAGAAATAAAAATTATTTAAAAGCCAAAACAAACAGAAAACCTAGAGCTGAAAAATACGATGACTAGGGGTTGGCTCAGTGGCATAGCGGTTAAGTTCACACACTCTGCTTTGGTGGCCCAGAGTTCATGGGTTTGGATCCTGGGTGCAGATCTACACACCACTCATCAAGCCATGCTGTTGCGGCGTACAACATACAAAATAGAGGAAGATTGGCACAGATGTTAACTCAGTGACAATCTCCCTCAAGCGAAAAGAGGAAGATTGGTACCAAATGTTAGCTCAGGGCCAATCTTCCTCACCAAAAGAAAAAAAATACAATGACTGAACTAAAGAATTCAATAGAGAGCTTTAACAGCAGACTCAACTGTGCAGACTCAATTATGTAAAAGAAAGAATCAGTGACCTAGAACACAGAGCATTTGAAATTATGCAGACAGAGGAGAAAAAAGAAAAAAAGAATGAAAAAGAGTGAAGCAAGTCTATGAACATATGGGACACAATTACAATAAACAATATCCACAGTATGAGACTCCAGGAAGGAAAAGAGAAAGAGAATGGGACAGAAAGTATATTTAAAGCAATAATGGTCAAAAACATCCCAAGCCTGGGGAGAGAAGTGGGCATCCAGATATGAGGCCTAAAAGACTAAAAATTGTTTGAAACCAAATAGGGCTACACTGAGACACATTATAATTAAATAGTCAAAAGTCAAATAGAAACAAAGAATTTTGCAAGCAGCAAGAAAAAAAGACACAAGTTACATACAATGACCGCCCCCCACCCCAATAAGACTATAAGTGAATTTCTCAGCAGAAACTATGCAAGCCAGGAGAGAATGGGATGATATATTCAAAATATTAAAATAAGAAAACAGTCAAGATTTCTATACCTGGTAACGCTGCCATTCAGAATGGAAGGATAGATAAAGACTTAACCAAACAAACAAAAGCTAAGGCAGTTCATCACCACTAGACCTGCCTTACAAGAAATGTTAAAGTGAGTTCTTTGAGTAGAAGTAAAAGGATGCTAATTAATATCATAAAAGCATATAAAAGTAGTGTAAAACATATTGCTAATGGTAAATATATAGCCAAAGTCAGATTTTGTAAAATGGAACTGGTGGTGCATAATTCATTTTCTACTATAGTCTAAAAGTTAAACAACAAATGTATTAAAAATAACCATAACTCCAGTAATCAGTTATTGGATACAACATATAAAATTATATAAATTGTAACATCGCTAACCTAAAAAATGAGGGAGATGAGATGTAAAAGTGTAAAGCTTAAAAATGCTATCAACGTTAAGTTGTTATCAGTGTAAAATAGAGTGTTATAATTTTAACATATATTATGTAAGCCTCGTGGAAGCCACAAGGAAAAAACCTGTAGTAACTATACAAAAGAACATGAGAAAAAAGCGAAAGCATATTGCTATCAAAAGATATCAAATCACGAAAAAAGACAGCAGGATAAGAAACAAGGAATTATGGATCCACAAAACAAAACAACAACATGGAAATAGTAAGTCCTTACCTATCAGTAATTACTTTAAATGTAAATTAATTATATTCTGTAATCAAAAGACCTAAACTGGCTGAATTGATAAAAAAACAAGATCCAACAATATGCTGGCTACAAGGGACTCACTTTAGTTTTAAACACACACATAGACTGAAAGTGAATGAATGGAAAAAGATACTTAAAGCAAATGGTAACCAAAACCAAACAAACAAACTAGGGGTAGTTATGTCAGACAAATAGACTTTAAACTAAAAGTGGTAAAAAGAGACAAAGTCATTACATAATGATAAAGGGATCAATCCAGCAAGAAGATATAACAACTGGAAATATTTTTGCACCCAAAATTAGAGGATCGAAATACTTAAAACAAAAACAAACAGAAATAAAGGGAGATATAAACAGCACTATAATAATAATTGGGGACTTTAATACCCTACATTCAACAATGGATAGATCCTGCAGACAGAGAATCAATAAGGAAACAGTGAATTTGAACATTATAGACCTAATGGATCTAACAGGCATATACAGAACATTTGACCCACCAACAGTAGAATACACATTCTTCTCAAGCACACGTGGAACATTTTCTAGTACAGACCACATGTTAGGTCACAAAACAAGTCTTAGCAAATTCAAGAAGATTGACATCATATCAAGTATCTTCTCTGACCATAATGGCTTGAAGCTAGAAATCAATAACAAGAGCAAAACTGGAAAACTCACAAGTACATGGAAAGTAAGCAATCTTCTTCTGAAGAATGAATGAATCAAACGACAAATTAAAGGGAAAATTTAAAAAAATTTCTTGAGACAAATGAAAATGGAAATATAACATATCAAAACTTATGGGATGCAGCAAAACTATTTCTAACAAGGAAGTTTATAGCAATAAATGCCTACATTAAGAAACAAGAAAAATGTCAAACACCCTAACTCTATAACTCTAGGATCTAGACATAGAAAAAACTGAGCCCAAAGTTAGCAAAAAGGAGGGAAATAATAAAGATTAGAGTAGAAATAAATGAAATAGAGAAAAGGAAAACAATAGAAAAGATTGAAAAATCTAAGGGATGGTTCTTCGAAAAGAAAAAAAAATTGACAAACTCTTAGCTAGACTAACAAAGAAAAAAAGACAGAGGGCCCAAATGAACAAATTATAAATAAAAGAGAAGACATTACAACTGATACCACAGAAACACAAAGGATCATAAGAGGCTACTATGAACAACTCTATGGCAACAAACTGAACAACCTAAAAGAAATGGAAAAATTCTTAGAAGCATACAACCTACCAAAACTGAAAAAAGAGAAATAGAAAATAGGAACAGAGAAGTTACTAGTAAGAAGATAGAATCAATAATCAAAAATATCCCAACAAAGAAAAGCCCAGGACTGAATAGTTTCATTGATGAATTTCACCAAACATTTAATGAAGAGTTAACGCCAATCCTTCTCACAATATCAACATACAAAAATCAGTAGCGTTTTTATACACTAACAACAAATTATCTGAAAAGTAAATAAAGAAAACAATCCCATTTACAATAGCATCAATAAGAATAAAACACTTGGATATAAATTTATGAGGTGAAAGATCTCTGCACTGTTAACAAAACAATGGTGAAAGAAATCAAAGAAGACACAAATAAATGGAAAGGTATCCTGACTTCAGGAACTGGAAGAATTAATATTCTTAAAATGTCTATACTACCCAAAGCCATCTATAGATTCAATGCAATTCCCATTAAGGTTCCAATAGCATTTTTTCAGAAGTAAAAGAAATCATCTTAAAATTCGTATGGAGCCACAAGACCCCAAATAGCCAAAGCAATCCTGAGGTAGAAGAGCAAAGAGACAAGCATCATGCTTCCTTATCTTCATCTATATTTTAAAACTATAGTAATCAAAACAGTATGGGCCTGGCATTAAACAGACACCTACACCAATAGAACAGAATCAAGAGCCCAGAAATAAACCCATGCATGTATGGTCAATTAATATTTGTCAAGGGAGCCAAGTAATACTCAATAGAGAAAATACAATCACAATAAATGGTGCTGAGAAAGTCGGATACTCAAATGTAAAAGAATGAAACTAAACCCCTCTTTAACATCACTTGTAAAAATCAAACTGAAATGGATTAAAGACTTAAGTTTAACATCTGAAACCAGAAAACTCCTAGAAGAAAACCTATAAAAAAAGCTCCTGGACGTGAGTCTTGGCAATGATTTTTGGGTATGATGCCTAAAGCACAAGCAACAAAATAAAAAATAAACACATGGGACTACATCAAACTAAAAATCTTCTGCACAGCAAAAGAAATAATCAACAAAATGAAAAGGCAACCTATGGAATAGAAAAAAAGATTTGAAAATCATATCCAATATGTATAAAGAACTCATATAACTCAATAGCAAAATAGCCAATTAATCCAATTAAAAAATGGGAAAAAGACCTGAATAGACCTTTTTCCAAAGAAGATATACAAAAGGTCAACATGTACATGAAAAGTTGCTCAACATCTCTAATCATTAGGGAAATCTAAATCAAAACCACAATGAGATATCATCTCATGCCTATTAGAATGGCTATAATCATGAATACAAGAGATAACAAATGCCCACAAGAAGGTGGAAAAAAAGAGAACACTTGTACATTCTTAGTGAGATAGTAAATTGGTGCAGCCACTAAGGAAAACAGTATGAAAGTTCCTCGAAACATTACAAGTAGAACTACCATATGATCCAGTGATTCCACTTGTGGCTATATATCCAAATGAAACAAAATGACTATGTCAAAGAGATATGTGCACCACCATCTTCCTTGCAGTATTATTTACAATAGCCAAGACATAAAAACAACCTGAGTGTCCAGCAACAGATGTGTGGATAAAGAAAATGTGGTATGCATACACAATGGAATACTATTCAGCCATAAAAATGAAGGAAATCCTGCCATTTGTGCCAACATAGATGGATCTTAAAGGTATTATGCTAAGTGAAATATGTCAGATAGAGAAAGACAAATATTGTATGACCTCACTTATATGTAGAATCTGAAAAACAAAACAAACAAAAAGCCCCATCAAACTCATAGAAAAATATATCAGATATTTGGTTACCAGCAGCAAGGGGTGGGGGGTGGAAGAATTCGATGAAGATGATCAAAAAAATACAAACTTTTGGGGCTGGCCCAGTGGTGCAGCAGTTAAGTTCACATGCTCTGCTTGGGCGGCCCAGCATCCGCTGGTTCGCATCCTGGGTACGGACCTATGCACTGCTTATCAAGCCATGCTGTGGCAGGCATCCCACATATAAAGTAGAGGAAGATGGGCACAGATGTTAGCTCAGGGCCAATCTTCCTCAGCAAAGAGAGGAGGATTGGTGGCAGATGTTAGCTCAGGGCTAATCTTCCTCAAAAAAAAAATTGTAAAATCCTTTAAAAAATACAAACTTTCACTTACAAGTAAATAAGTACTGTGGATATAATGCACAATTTGATGACTATACCTTAACACTGTTATATGGTATGTTTGAAAGTTACTAAGAGAGTAAATCCTAAAAATTACCATTGCAAGAAAAAAAAGCATTTTTTATTCTTTTTTTGGATCTCTATATGAGATGATTGATGTTAACTAAACTTATTGTGGTAATCATTTCACAATACATGTAAGTCAGGTCATTATGCTGTACAGATTAAACTTATATTGTGCTGTATGTCAATTACATCTCAATAAAACTGAAAGGAAAAAAAAGATGCTTTTTGTACAATGGAGGCAGGGTCGGAGGCCCCTCTGCAATGTTTCATGGCACTTGATCTTGAGGATGGCACCTGAGAATAGAGAACCCTTCAGAATTTTCTGTGGACACTAGGTGTAAGAATACTCATCTCCTAGATCTAGATAAGGCTAATGTGTGATTGTTTCTACTACCACAGTGACAGCCCTGACAATTTGCCCATGAGGACAAATGTTTTCTGGTCCAGTGGTACTTCCTCGGTAAGTCTGATTTCTCGATGGGCCTGAGCCATCCAACCCTGTTACCCAGAAAATAACTGGCCTAAACTAATCACAAAACCAAGCTGAGCAGAGGTAGGCAGAGTTATCCATTCTATCCTTTCTCCTTTCACTTCTTTATCATCCCCTTATTCTCTTTTATTTGTTTATTTTGTAAATACATTTTTTTCTCTTCTACTCTCCTCTTTCCCTTTAAGTTTATCAAGCATATATTTTTCGTAAGTTTATGTACCCTGTTTTCCCAGCACAGATTCCTTTATCACATTCCTCAGCAAAGCATCAGTGATAATTTATACCTCCTTCAACACAAGGGGCAGGCAGTCTTAACCTCGTGGATGGGGTCAGCTCACCAACTTTCTATGCCGGAATGCCAGATCCCAAGCCTCACTAAGGCAATGGATATGTTCAGTAACACTCTATTCACCTTTTCTCTTATAGATAAATCCATTCCAGTGGAAGAAAGAGAATTTCATAGAATCTTGATGTCAATATGAACACTTCCTTTAGCCCTCCAAAGGAGGAAAATAAAAAGGAAGTGTGTTATTTAGCAACTTGGTCAATGTGAAGTTTAGAAATAACTTTTAGGTTTTTTAAAAGAGAAATGCAGATAAAATAAACATTCAAACAGAAATTTTTTTCTCGGTAGAGATCATAAAATATAAAACTCTGTTTCTAATAGAGGAAGTGAAAATTGGTGTCTGAAACACCAGGGCTGTTTTAAAGCAACCAGTACCTCTCACTATTTATGGCCTACAAAAGCCCAGTCCACTCTGGTATCTGGGATAAAGAGGCAAAGTTGTTTAGTTAAAGGGGATGTTCTGAAGGAACAGACTTCTTCCCTCATAGTTTTCTGAAGAAAGTTAAAACAGAAGCCCCCAGCATGAAAGCAGAGTCCAGCTCATAAATTTCTTTTAGTCAGTGCTGACCCTGAAACACCCTACCCTAAGATCCCTTTCTCTGGCCTACCTCAGCCCTCGGATAGCAGTTTCGTGACCTCCTTCTGACCTGTCTCACCTTCATGTTATCTTTGGACTAGCCACTTGGTTTTGACCCTGCTTGAGAACTGATTCCACCCACTGCCTAGGCCAGCACCTGACCTTCATTAGGCAGCCAGTTCTGTCTAGAGATTCTCCTGAGGAACTCCCCTAAACTGGCCTGTGCTTTATTTATACTTTGGAAATCACCCAAAGACTTAGCTCTATGAGATGATCTTCTTAGAGTTCAGTATGCAAAAAGCCCGTGAACTGCTTCTTTATTTTTCAGTGAAATGCTTCTCCATTTCCCAGCCTCTGATTTATAGTGACACAACACTGCTAGATCTTTAGCCTCTATCGTCGTTCTCAGCTTGGCCTCTGAGACTCGTAGCCCAGTTTATAACCAGTGCCATAAAGAGAGAAAGAAGCAGAATGATACTAGACCAAATGGAAAGACGCAGTGACTCTGGAACCCTGTTGTTTACTCAAGCTGAGTCTCCACAACCTGCTTGGAGTTGGTAGGGCTTTTTTCTGTGATGGGAAGATCCAGAGAAAATAGGAGAAATGATTGTCCCATTCAGTCCAGGCTTCAAACCCCATAAGCTACTATGAATACAAGCATTGTCACCAAGGCTCAGCAGAGGTCATGTGAAGGTATAGAATCTAGTATGAGAACTAGGAAATACTTAGCTAAACTCTATGCAGGATTTTCTCTTTCCAGGACCCTTTTCTAATGCTGATGCAACACTAAAGTCCTCTGGTTTCTTTTCCTGCAAGTCTCCTGCACAAATACTTCTCCAATTCTCTCTCAGTCAAACAACAAGAGTTCTCGTGCATATTAATTTATTCATATACACCCTAGGGGTGTGTGTGGTGGGGAGGGTCTGTTCCTGTTAGTTCTACAAACACATAAACTCTAGATTTCTCTTTCGGCTCCACATGATCCATGCCTTTAAGGAGTCTGTGGTCTAAGGAGCAACACAAGTATGAACTATAATACAAAGCATACTTGGATAAACCCACAATGCATGTATTAACTACATTCTTCAGGATTTATTGACTCTTCTGAAAGACTTAGGAAAGCTTCACAGAGTGGGTAGCCTTTGTTCTGGCTTTTTAAATATGAGGTGTAGATAAGCTCAGAGTGGACAAAATGGAAAATAGACAGGGAGAAGAGCCTTCAAAATTGAGGAAACAAGCATAACCCAAAGATTGAAAATGGCAGTCTCCAAATGTCTTTTCTATACCACATCTATTAAGTTTCAGGAAATTCGTATTTACTGACTTGTAAAATGCAGTTCTGTGGTTCAGACTGCCTGTTTTTGGTCTGAATTAAATGTTGAATTCTTACTACACATCCTTTGAACAAAGGTCCAGAAGCATGCTTGGCAACTGAGTTCCTCTGTGGCTGAGGGAAAGATAGACTAAGATGAAATTGGAAAGTTAAGACAGGGCCAGAATATGGAGAAAACTGAAGATCAACTTAAAGAATTTGGGTCTGAGTTAGCAGCAAATAAGGAGCCACTAAAGGGTTTTTAAGCAGAGGAGTAACTTGATTAAACTTGCATTTTAAGAATATGACTTTGGTAGCACTGGAGAGGAGACAAATATTTTGGAGGCTATTGCAATATGAAGAAAAGATGAGGGGTTTAAAATACATTGTAACAGTGAAAATAGAGGAAGAGATGAATCTGAGAGACATTTTGAAGATAAAGTCAGCAAGACTTGGAAGTTGATTTAGTATGGTGAATAAAGAAGCGGAAGCATTAAAGATAATTTGAAGGTTTCTGATATATATGGCTGGATGCTGCTGCTGCTGATCTACTGAACATCTACCATGCACCAAGTATATCCATTGTTTCATTTAATTTTCACAATCTTTAAAGTAGATATTTATTTTTTTCTCCACTTTGCATATGAAGGAACAGATACAAAGAGGTTAAGTGATTTGCCCAGTTGTACAGTCAGTACAAAGGGCTTATTTGTGCTCTGTATTAATGATTTTTCAGTAACATATTTCTTTTGCAAAAGCAATATCTATTAATACCCTGATAAAGTTATGAGTTTGAAGAGAAAATAGAAATAAAAATCTACGCACAATTTCTTTTAGGAGCAATTTGTCTCATATATTTCAAAGCTGATGAAAATGCATTCTCTCGTCCCACCTGGATGACTGCCTAAAGCTGTTCCTTGAATGTTGGAAGGCCCACCTCTGAACCAAAGGTGATTTTTCTTTAGAGATCTATGGCCTAATTTTGATCGAAGATTAGGGCAGCTTCTCGGAAAAAACCAGGGCTACAAGAAACGTAGAGCACTCTGGGAAAAGATAGACTTCCTTATTCTGAGGGAGAAGGAGTCTCCTCAGGCAGAACGAATTCAGAAAGAAATGCACAAAAGCCCTCTGGCCTGAATCAAGGGGAAGGAAGAGGCAGTTTGAATTTATCTGCAGTAAATGTGCAAGTTGATCACTCAAAATAAAAAATTTCTTTTGAGCTTATGGTTTCTATGAAATGTGTTTTTTATGTTTTTCTATCCTTAAACAGTTATACCCACAACCCAAGGCTGCTAGATCAAAAACAAAGGTGGGGGGAGGATATCCATTTTTTTCCTAAGATTATTTTTCTGAAGTGATGATGAATGAAAGCATTAATTGGGCCTTGCATTGGAAATCCATCAACTTTATGTTAGGTTCTGACCCCATAAATTGAAATCAATTTATTCATTCATTCAACAACTATTTATCAAGTGTCTATTACGTATCAGGCTAGGTACTAAGGATATCAAAGCTGATACCATTCCCGCTTTTATGCAACTGTACATTCCAGTAAGGAACACAGAGCAGTGAACACGTATTTGCAAAATAGTAGCCTAAGCGCTGTGCCAGGAAGGATCCAAGCTGCCAGAGGGGCATAGAGATACACATAACCCCACCTAAGAACTGGAAAAAAGGTCTCTGTTATAGCTGGAAATGCAAAAATGAGGTGGAAATTCATAAGAAATAAAACTGAACAGGTAAAATGGGTCTAAGTCATGCAGAACATTACAAGCCATGTTAGGAAATATGAATTTATCTTAAAAGCAACTGGGAACCATTGAAAGGTTAGAAGCAGTGGCGAAAGTAAAAGGATCAGATTTTCGTGTTGGAGTCTCTCTGAAGAGACAGTGTTGCTGAAGGCAGTTAGGATTGCTGCAATATGGCTGACCTGAAGTAGAGTGCTGTTAGTAAGGATTGAGAAAAATGGATGAATTTAAGAGAGTTTTTGGAGATATAATTACCAAAAATTGATGATTGATTAGGCATTAGGGATAAAAGAGAGAGAGGAATCAAGTTTCTGGCTTGAGCAACCATATATAATGGGAGCACCATTCAGGTCTCTGGCTTAGGAAACCATATGCATGGTAGCACCATTAATCACAGTGAGAAAAGAGGGTTTGAGGAGAAGATGATAAGTTCAACTTTGGACATATTGAATTTGAGTATGTGTGAAACATTCAAGTAAAGTTGTTCAGCAGCCACTTGTGGAATATGAATTTGAAGTTCAGAAAAGAGCTCTTGCCTGGAGATATAAATTTGGAATCCTCAGTCTATAATGAATCTTTTAGGTGATAAAATATATATGTAGTGTTCTCAGCATCTCTGACCTTCTGTGTATATTTGATTCTATTTCAGAGACTCTCTAAACCAATCTACACAGTCAGAGTGCAATGCGGAAGATAGGGAGAGAAGCGACCCAGGTCTTTAATGAATTCACATAAACAAATTACGACTCCCAGGTATCTGTTTCTTCATAAATAAAACAGGACAAAATAAAATAAAAAGGGCAGCTATTTCAAATTGCTCTTCCCACATGATCAAGCAGTTTCTAGGTTCATATATATTAATAGATGTAAAGGGTTTCAAATGGTTGCTGGTGTTATGTCAGTAGTTTCGTCGAATTTGGGTTCCATTAGTTTACTTGCTGCCATAATTTAAGGCGGCAGCAGTTGTCCCAGAATTGTTTTGCAACAGTGAAGGACTGTCTTATTAAGTATCTTCTCATTCTTGTACTCATGAACACTGGAGTAAGCATTTTCTAAAAGTGGAATTGTTGGGTCAATGGATATATGCATTAAAAATGTTTCTAGATGTTGCCAAATTGCCCGTCAAAACATTGTCTGAATATAGCTGATTTTCCAGATCCTCACCAACACTGGGTGTTATCAATATAATCTTTTGTGATCTGGTATTTTGCCTATATATTAAAATTTCCATTAAATTTACCAACTTTTCTGGGAATGAGGGTAGAACTTTGTTGAAGACTTTGAAAGACAGCAGGCAGTGATAATCTTTTGTTAAGAATGTGACCGTAGAAGTGCCATCACCATGATGGTGACATAGATTTTTTCTGACTTCACTCTCCCTCACAAGAAGAAGAACTAAGAACTATTTATGAACAAGACACCACTGAGAGAATCCTAGAACATGGGAGTGAGGCTTAAGCACCAACATGCACCTCAGGGACCAAGACAGACTGCTTTAGAAGGGTAACAGGAGCGGCTACATGTTGACCACATTGCCCCTCCCCTAGACCAGTGTAGCACCACATGGAGAGGTCTCCTTGAGCTTTCAGTTCCTCCAGTGGAAAAAGAGAACCTGGGGGGGGGGACAAGCAGGTCCCCAGCATTGTGGGTTACTTTGCAGGAGCCCCTGCTCTGATTTTACACCACAGGGATTGCAGGGGGAATCTGCCTGGCTCAACCACTGGGAATCTGACTGTGACGGAGAAGGGGGAAGGGACTTGTAACAACCAGCACACAGATCTTGGTGGACCAAGTTCATACCTGGAATGCCCAAGTACTAATCCCAACCAGAGGGTTTGCTTATATGAAGAACCAAATTAGGGGTGCACTTCGACCAAGGAAATTGGTAGGGTGCAAATCTACCTGATTCAGATCCTCAAATGAGGAGTTCTACTGGTTTTAGAGCCTGGTTTGTCTATATTCAGTCAGGGAGCTGAATCAATAGCCCCACATGCTATGGAGAGTCCTCTGACCCCATCTGACCACAAAAGGATGGTGACAACTCCTGGAAGCAGTGTAGCCCAGTGATGCTCAAGCTGAAAGGCAAGCAGACAGAGCTGATGGCCCCCAGAGGAAAGACAGTACCAAGCAGGGAGTATTCCCGTGTTACATACAGGTAGGGAGATTAATTTATAACCAAGGCTGAGGGTAGCTCCCAGCCCCTCCCAACTGGAAAGCCTATTTGGGAAATTGAGAGTGGCTTGGAGTGGCCCCTCTCCCTCCTTCCCAGGCAAGGGAGCTGAGACATAGCCCCCCGGCCCCCCTTGAAGAATGTCTTCCAGCCCCATCTGACCAGGAGGGCTTGAGATGACTCCTGGAAGTTGTGCAGCACAGTGGCACTCAAGCTGAGAAATTGGTGGTCATATCTGATAGTTTGCAGAGCAAAGCCAGTGGCCCTGTTTGGTCATGGAATTTGGGCAGAGGGTCATCTCGAGTTAGGAAACCAAAGAGCTTTACTAGTTTTAGAGCTCCTTCTCCTCCTGCACTCAGGCAGGGAATCTAATTTGTAGCCCTGCTCATCACTGAATACAGTCTTACCTCTGTCTGACCAGGGAACCTAACCAGAGCACACAGGAAGCTGCATAGCCCATTCAACAGCCCTACATAGTGGCTTTGGAACAGAGAGCACAGCCCGTGGTTTTCCCTGTCTGCAAAGCAAAAGTGGTGGCTTGGCCTGATCAGGGAATTCAGTGAACACTCTGGCCTCATTTGAATCCCCAAGCAATGAGCTGTACAAGCCCTGGGTCTTGTCCTGCTGCCCTGACAGGGTAGGAAAGCTAATTCATAGCCCCATCTACTACTTAATATAGTACCCAGTACCAAACATCTAGTAAGCCCAACTAGAGAATCCAGGCAACTGTGGAGCCCATCCTCCAGACTTCCTTAGCTAGGCAACCATGCCAGCAATTCTACCCAATTGTTCTCAGTCAGTGGCACACCCCTCCTGCCCTGTCCTCAGAGCTCAGATAGTTACCTCACCCTAAAATAGACCATAATAGCACGCCGTACCTGCTCAAGGACATTACCAGCAGACACACTCCAAAACCCAAACTGAGCCGACTGGCAAATAACTGTCTCTGCCAAAGAAAGCCTATAAAATCCGGAAGAGGTGCCTGATTACTCAAATGTGCAGATGCCAGTGTAAGGAATCAAGGATCACAAAAAATTAGGTAAATACGACACCACCAAAGGAAACTAATAAAGCTCTAATAACTGACTCTGAAGAAATGCAGATCTACGAACTGTCAGAGAATTCAGAATAATCCTCTTAAGGAAGTTTCATGAACTGCAAGAAAACATAGACAGACAACTAGACATAATTAGGGAAACAATGCCTGAAAAAAAACAAGAAGTCTAACAAGGAAATAACAAACATTAAAAAACAAACAAATAGACAGAAATCGTAGAGTTAAAATACAATAACTAAACTGAAGAATGCAATGGACAGTTTCAAAAGTATACTCAGCTATGCAGAAGAATCAGCAATCTGGATGATAGAACATTGGAAATTACCCAGTCAGAGGAGCAAAAAGGAAAAAGAATGAAAATGAACAAAGTAAGCCTACAGGGGCTATGGGACACAATGAAAGAAACAATACTCACGTTATGGAAGCTTAAGAAGGAGGAGAAAGAGAAAGAGACAGAAAGTATATTTCAAACAATAATTGCTGAAAACTTCCCAAACCTGGGGAGAGAAATAGGCATCAAGATCAATGAAGCCCAAAGGACTCCAAATAGATTGAACTTGAATAGGGCTATACTGAGACACATTATAATTACCATCAAAAGTCAAAGACAAAGAACGAATTTTAAGAAGAGCAAGAGAAAAGAGAAGGGAACCCCATGAGATTATTGGTGGATTTCTCAACAGAAACTTTTCAGGCTAGGAAAGAATGAGACGACATATTCAAAATATTAAAAGAAAATAACTGTCAACAAGAATTTTATACACAATGAAGCAGTCCTTTAAAATGAAGGAGGAATAAAGACTTTCCTGAACAAACAAAAACTAAGGGAGTCTATTACCACCAGACCCACCTTATAAGAAATGCTAAAGGGAGTTTTTGGAATAGAAGTAAAAGAATGCCAATTAAAATAATAAAAGCATATAAAGGTAGTGTAAATCTCACTGGTAATGGTAAATATGTAGTCACAGTTAGATTCTGCAATACGATAATGGTGGTACGTAATTCACCTACAACTCTAGTTTAAAAGTTAAAAGAAAGGAAAGTAGCAAAAATAACCATAACTACACTAATATGTTATTAGTTTCAAAATATTTTTAAAAACCGTGTAAATTATAATAGCAATAACCTAAAATGTGAGGGGAGGAGAAATAAAAGTGTAAAGTTTACAAATTCTATTTAAGTTATCAGTTTAAAATAGACTGTTATAAGTTTAAGATATTTTATGTATGACTCATGGTAGCTACAAGGAAAATCCTGTAGCAATTACACTAAAGATACAAATAAGGAAGTCAAAGCACAAAAAAAGACAAGAAACAGGATAAGAAACAAGCAACAATGGATCTATTAAAAAAAAATCAGAAGTCAATTAACAAAATGGCAATAGTAAATCTTTACATATCAATAATTACTTTGAATCTAAGTGGCTTAAACTCTCCAATTAAAAAACATAGAATGACTGAATGGGTAAAAAAACCCAAGATCCAACAATATACTGTCTACACGAGACTCACTTTAACCTTAAAGACGCACATAGACTGAGAGTGAAAGCATAAAAAAAGACATTTCAAGCAAATGATAACCAAAAATGCAGGGTAGCTATACCTAAATTAGACAAAACAGACCTTAAACTAAAAATGGTAAAAAGAGACAAGAAGGTCATTATATAATGATAAAGGGGTCAATACTTCAAGAAGATATAACAACCACAAATATCTATACACCCAACATTGGGGCACATAAATGTGTAAAGCACAAACTAATCAAGCTAAAAAGAAAAATAAATAGTAATACGATAATAGTTGGGGACTTTAATACCACAATCTCAACAATGGATAGATTATTCAGACAGAGAATCAATATGGAAGCAGCCGATTTGAACGACACTATAGACCTAATGAACCTAACAGACATATACAGAACATTGTATCCCAAAACAGCAGAATACACATTCTTTTCAAGTGCACATGAAACATTATCTAGGATAGACCATATGTTAAGCTGCAAAATATGTGTAAAAATTGAAGAAGATTGAAATCATACCAAGAATCCTCTTTGACCACAATGGAGTGAAACTAGAAATCAATTAGAAGAGGAAAATTGGAAAAGTCATGAATGCATAGAAATTAAACAATACTCTCCTGAACAACAGATGGATTAAAAGAGAGATTAAAAGAGAAATAAAAATGTTTCTCGAGACAAACTGAAATGGAAATATGACATACCAGAAATTGTTGGATGCAGCAAGAGCAGTGGTAAGAGGGAAGTTTGTAGCAATAAACACCTATATTAAGAAGCAAGAAAGGTCCCAAATAAACAACCTAGTTCTAGCCTTAAGGAGCTAGAAAAATAAGAACAAACTGATCCAAAAGTCAGTAGAAGTCAGAAAATAACAAAGATTGGAGGAGTAGTAAATGAAATAGAAAACAGAAAAGCAATGGAAAAGATTAACCAAACTAAGAGTTGGTTCTTTGAAAAGATAAACAAAATTGACAAAACTTGTGTTGCACCAACCAAGGAAAAAAGAGAAAGGACACAATAAACAAAATAATAAATGAAAAAGGAGATATTACAACTGATACCACAGAAATTCAAAGGATCATAGGAAGCTACTATGAATAACTATACAGCAACAAACTGGACAACCTAGAAGAAATGGAAAAATTCTTAGAAACATACAAGTTACCAGGACAGAATCAGGAATAAAAGAACATCTGAATAGAACAATTACTAGTAAGGAGATTTTATCAGTAATCAAAAATGTCCCAACGAAGAAAAGCCCAGGACCAGATGGCTTCACTGTGAATTTTATCAAACATTTAAAGAAGAATTAACACCAATCTTTCTCAAGCTCTTCCAAAGAATTGAAGAGTAGGGAACACTCCCAAACTCATTTCACAAGGCCGTGATTATCCTGATACCAAAACCAGAAAAGGACACTTCTAGAAAAGAAAACAACAGGTCAATATCCCTGATGAATATGGATGCAAAACTTCTCTATAAAATACCATCAAACCAAATTCATAGTACACTAAAAGAATCATTCACCATGATCAAGTGCAATTTATCCCTAGGATGCAAGGATGGTTCAATATATGTAAATCAATCAATGTGGTATTCTACATTAATAGAATGAAGGAAAAGAATCATATGATCATCTCTATAGACACAGAAAAAGCATTTGCAAAATTCAACATTTGTTCATGATTAAAACTAACTCGTAAAAAATTAGACATAGAAGGAACATAACACAGTAAAGGCCATATATGACAAACCCAAAGCTAATGTATACTCAATGGTAAAAGGTTGAAAGCTTTTCCTCTAAAATCAGGAAAAAGACAGGATATCCACTCTCACCACTCCTGTTAAACATAGTACTGGAAGTTCTAGCCAGAGCAATCAGGCAAGAAAAAGAAATAAAATGTATCAGAATTGGAAAGGAAGAAGTAAAATTGTCTCTATTTGCAGATGACATGATTTTCTATACAGAAAATCTTAAAGACTCAACCAAAAGACTGTTGGATTTAATCAATGAATTTAGTAACATTACAGGATACAAAATTAATATACAAAAATCAGTAGCATTTCTACACACTGACAACAAATTATCTGAAAAAAATAAAGAAATTGATCCAATTTACAATAGCATCAAAAACAATAAAATACTTAGGAATAAATTTAACTAAGGAGGCAAAAGATCTCTACTCTGAAAACTCCAAGACAGTGATTAAAGAAATGAAGGAAGCATAAATAGATGGAAAGATATCTTGTTTTCATGAAGTGGAAGAATTAATATTGTTAAAATGTCAATACAACCAAAAGCCATCTATAGATTGATTGCAATCTCTATCAAGATTCAAACGGTATTTTTTACAGAAGTAGAAAAAACACTCCTAAAATTTATATGGAACCACAAAAGACCATGAATAGTCAAAGAAATCCTGAGAAAGAGGAGCAAAGTGGGAGGAATTGCAAGCTATACTATAAGGCTATCAAGTCATCAAAACAGTATGGTACTGACATAAAAACAGACAAAAAGACCAATGGAACAGATCTGAGAGCCCAGAAATAAACCTAAGTATATATGGTCAACTTGTATTTGACAAGGGAGCCAAGAATACTCAATGGAGGAAAGATACTCTCTTTAATAAGTAGTGCAGGAATAACTGTATATTCACATGTAAAAAATAAAACTGGAGCAATAATTTATACTGCTCACAAAAATTAACTCAAATGGATTAGAGAGTTAAATGTAAGACATGAAACTCCTAGACGAAAACAGGAATGAAGCTCCTTGACATGGGTCTTGGTAATGATTTTTTGGATATGACACCAAAAGCCCAAGCAACAAAATAAAAAATAAACAAGTGGGACTACATCAAACTAAAAACCTTCTGCACATGAAAAGAAAGTTAACAAAATGAAAAAAATTTTGCAAACCATATATCTGATAAGAGCTTAATATCCAAAATATGTGAAGAACTCATACAACTCAATAGCAAAAAGACAAATAACCCAATTAAAAAATGGGCAAAGGACTAAAACAGACATTTCTCTATTGAAAATATGTGAAAAGCCAACAGGTACATGAAAAGATGCTCAACATCACTTGTCATTAGGAAAATGCAAATTACAACCACAATGAGATATTGCCTTCTGTCTATTAGAATGACTATCACCAAAAGCATAAGAGATTAATGATGGCATGGATGTAGAGGAAAGGGAACCCTTGTGCACTGTTGGTGGAATTCTAAGTAGGTACAGCCACTATGTAAAACAGTATGAAGGATACTCAAAAAATTAAAAATAGAACTACCATATTATCCAGCAATTCCACTTCTAGGAATATATCCAAAGGAAATGAAAACACTAACTCAAAAAGATATCTGCACCCCCATGTTTATAGCAGCGTTATTTACAACAGCCAAGACATAGAAACAACCTAAGTGTCCATCGATGGATAAGTGGATGTACAAGTTGTGGTACAGATATATGCAATGGAACATTATTCAGCCTTGAAAAGAAGGGTATCTTGCTATTTGTGACAACATGGATGGACCTTGAAGGCATTATGATAAGTGACGTAAGTCAGACAGAGAAAGACAAATACCATATGATTGCACATATATGTGGAATCTAAAAAAAAAACCACACAAACTCATAGAAAAAGAGATCAGACTTGTGGTTACCAGAGACATATGGTGGGGGAAGGGGAATTGGAGAAAGGTGGTCAAAAGGTGCAAGCTTCCAGTTATAAGATAAATAAGTACTAGGGATTTTATGTATAACATGATGACTATTGCTAACACTGCTGTATGATGTATAGAAAAGTGAACAGAGTAAATCCTGAGAGTTCTCATCACAAGGAAAATTTTTTTACTTTTTCTTTTTTTTCTTTTTATTTTATCTATATGAGAAAATGGATGTTAACTGAACCTACTGTGGTAATCATTTCACAATATATGTAAATCAAACCATCATGCTGTATGCCTTAAACTTATACAGTGATGTATGTCAATTATTTCTCAATAAAACTTGAAAACTATATATTTAAGAAAAAAAAGAATGTTATTGGATAAAGCTTCCATTCTGGAACCTGAATAGACTGTTTATTTGAAATGGCTGCTTTGGGATGTATTGAATATTTTAGTGTTAGCAAACTTCACTTTTGAATAACATTTCAATACTTTGACATAACTTCCACATAAAACTAATTCGAAGTGGCAGCATCCTTGCCCTCTCTATGAATGTCAAGGATTCTGAATAAATGTGAAAACCTTTAAATTTTCTGCACCAAACTTAATTTACATCAGGGTCATGAGATAAATGATTGAGTTATTGGAAAACAATGTTAAGCTGCCAGATTCTATGGTAACTTCTTGAATCAGTAAAGATTTTTTTCCCATGAGAATCTAGTATAAGTTACCCCACAGCTGGAAGAGATCTGATCAAGGAAAAGAACCAAAGATGACCTCAGCACAAGCATTATTGGCTTCCTGTTTCTGTGTACTCTAAAACATCATTAGACTGAAAAGCAAAGAGCTAGAGAAAGCACTTGGAATAAAGCTGGATTCAGGTTTACAAGCCAGACTAAGTTTTGGCCGTTTAATCACTTTGTAATTGAATTGTTTATTCTTGTTTATTTTTTGGTTGCTAAGATGACTTGCTCAGATCAACTGTCCTGGGATCCATACATTCTTCTACAACCAAAAAAGAAAAATAACAATTTTACATGAATAATCTAAGTATGGACTTTAATGGGTTATAATGATCTAATATTTTCACTGAAGATCAGTGAAGTGTCTAGCAATAGCTAACTTCAATGTCTTGTTTTGCTGTGTTTCAAAGCCACGTCTTTCACATGTGTTCTTGCCCTAGATTCTTGAAGCAATCTTCTCAGGCAAGGATTATTATCTACATTTTACAGCAGAACCGGAACTGGAGCCCAGCACACTTATCTCTTGCCCTTTCCCGCAGACAGATAGAGGAAATGTTTGGTGAATAGAGGCATGGCAGTTGTTTTATAAATGTAAAAAGAGGCTTAATATAATTTGACTACAAAATAGGAAACTATCATAGGACATTTACAAAACACTTAGGAACTCAGAAAATTTACCTTTTGACTCCAACTGACACCAAAAGTATCCTCTAAGTTTGGAATGATATGACAATAAAATAGTGAGCATTTACTTTTACAAGTAAAAGTACCTTTACTAGAGACAAAGATTCCAGACATTTTGTATTTACATCTTCCTCTCTAATAATGAAATAAAAATAGAAGATTCCCAGTGCCATACATATATGGATCCTGACTTGATGTCCACCAGATTCAATTCAATCCAATAAAATTATTGAGCACCTATTATATATTTGACAGGAACTTGAAATCTAAATGTGGTCAAAGTTCAGAGAATGGAAAGGTCCTATCCAATAAGGTAAGTAAGAAGGAGTAGAGAGGGTGTTGTGAAAGAGCTGGCGTTTGGGCAGACCCTTGACAGAAAGATTGGTAGAATATTAACAGGAAAAAGAGAGGACAAGGGGTCTTCAAGAAGATGGATTTGTTCATCCAAAGGCTTGGAGATAAGAAAGTCTAACATGCATTTGGGGAATAGTAAGAATCCAGTTTGTTCGAGACACAATATACCTTTAGGAATGTGGGGAGAGAGGAGGATAGAAAAGTAGAGTGAAGCCATATTGAGAGGGCTCTGAGATCCAAGTAGAGGAGTTTAGCAAGGAACTGGTAGACAGTGATAAATCACTGAAGATTTATGAGCAAGGAAAAAGACAGGCTCAGAGATCAGCTTGAAGGAAATGAAGCTGATAGCTCTGTGTAGGGCACGTGGCAGAACACAGTGTGAACAACCAGGAGCCAATTGCAGTAGCTGAGCTGAAAGATGAAAAGGACATGAGCTGAGATAGTGGCACAGAACAGATATAAAACATTGAAGCCAAAGTACCTAGAGAACTTGGCATCTGATTAGATGGCAGTGGCATAGGTTGGAATTTGGAGAAGGGTAAATATGCAAAGATGATGGTAATATTTTCAGCTTCAAAGAGTGTGAAACCAGTAACAGAAATAGGGAAGCTTAGTAAAATATCTGGTTTTGAGCGAAAGGTGATTGGTTTGAAGGGAACTTTGGGAGACTTATACTTTGACTAGATCTGAGAGAAAGTTACTCCAAAGATTAGACAAATTTCATTCCAACAGAGGCACAGCCACTGTAATAATGATGCTATAAATGAAGTCAAAGTCCCTGCTTTGGTAACTTATGACTGTGGTGGAGACAAGGCTTGTATCTGAGAGTACTGACCTAAGGCTATAAAGACATGATAAAAATAGCAGATAAAAACATCAGAGTCTAAAAGAGTTTGGAGAAGGAAAAGTGAGGCAGGAAAATCATTTCCAAACAGAAGAATAAAGATGCATTCTGAGAACTAACTCCTCCTTCCCATTTGAGTCAGTTAGGCATTGCATGCTGTTTAATGAATAGTTTTGCTATTTGGGAACTTATACTTCAAAACAGGGGTTAGCAAATTATGGCCAAACCTGGCCCATCAGCTGTTTTTGTATGGCCTGCAAGCTAAGACTGTTTTTTACATTTTTAAATGTTTGAAAAAGTCAAAAGAATAAAATTTTATGGCATATGAAAATGATATGAAATGAAAATTTCAATGTTCACAAATAAATTTCTACTGGAACACAGCTATATACCTATTTTTAGGTACCATCTACGGCTGCTTTTGTGTTACAAAGGCAGAGTTGAGGAGTTGTGACAGAGACCATGTGACCTACAAAGCCAAAAATATTTACTACGTGGCCCTTTAAGAAAAATTCGCTGACCAGGTATTGAAGAATTCCCCTTATGTGACTGTTGGAGCTAGTAATCAATAAAGGTTTCATTGAATATTGTTTTGGTTTCACTGTCTTTACTCCTAACACTTACCTTTCCACAAGCTCACACTGCTTTGTGGGCTGGAAAGTGATGTGTTCTGAACATTTCCTCTGAAAATATCATACATATATTCCTGATGAAAGCCTGTGGGCCTGCCTGAGCTGTGTAAATTCACGGATTCCAAATACCACGGTCACTTTCTGTCCATTTTTAGTGGGCATTGGCAGAACCACTTCACACCTTTCAGTCAGAGTGTTCTCCTTTCTTCCACCCTGGCCCCAAATTGCACTTCAACCTCTTTATTCATGCTCTCTATAACCACACTATCCCAACTAATGGTGCAAAAGTAGTTTCTCCATTGTTAATTTTGTCCCTCTAGCTGCATTAATACCATTTCAAAGAAATGAAACTATGCTCACCTTGTGTCTATATGTCCCAGCTTTTATGTCACTTTTCCCCCAGCTCAGCTGGAAAATAGGCACAAAGATTAAGTGGGTTCAAAACTTCCTGAACGAGCGGATCGTTCATGCAAACATTTAAACGGGGCTTTTCTTCTGTTACTCACACAAAATGTGCCACAACAGTTTGTCTCACTGTGGTGTCATGGGCTTCTGAAATATTATGTGACATTAAAGCGTCTCCATGAGGGATACATTTGGGGAGCTGTCAATCAAAATATCACAATAATCATATATCCTACGAGGTGAGGACGAGACCTTATATTTCCATGATGAGTTTATCCTTATATGGGTGTGTCAAAATGAAATTCTCCTACATAAACTATCATAAAGTATTCCTTGCCCTATGTCTCAAGATGCAAAATAATCCCATTTTATTATTGCAAAAGTGACACACAAACACACACACATACACGTATGTGAGCTGAAAATGTAAAAAGGTATATCCAAATATGCCAGCAGTTAGAAGGAAGAAGTGGGTTAAACTAGTTTTTCAACATGCACTCAATGCAATAAATTGAAAAATATTGAATTCTAACTGCTGCTCATGCAATATGTTATTATTATATGAAAATGTGATTGAATGAATTAAGGGGAAGGCAAAGGAATAAAGAGCAGTAATAGATATTTACTGCCAAAAATTGATAATGGATAATTGATAATCAACTTCTTGTTCTCTCTCCCTCAAGTTCAAGCTGTTGCCTATACTTATGACCAAATTATGGGACAGAAATTTTCTTCATACATTTTCAACTGTCACAGTTAAAACCATAAATTTTAGGGAAGTCTACTCTGGAATCAGCAAAGACTTGAACATCAAGTCATGGTATCCCAAAGTGACAAGAAGACTAGCACAGGTATGGTGTTGAGAAAGAGAAAAACATCCTCTGACATCCTAGAGCTTGCCTGGTACTATCAGCTAGGGCTTAATGTTGCTAGTAGATGGTCTGATCCTCCCAGATAGGCCATTTCTTCCTGTTCAACATAAGCGATGTCAGATAAGGCCAAACACAGATAAGGCCAAAGATCAAGTCAAAAACAAGACCACACCATAATGTTGTCCGTACATAGACAAAACATGTACATTGTCCAAGCCACAAAATACCAAACATTCCAGTCTTCCAGTTGATATGAGTGACTGTTGCTTCTTTACCAGTTACAGCTTTAGCCTCACCCTTGTCTTTTCTCATTCCAGGTAAGATTTATTAAGATACCCAATCATAGAAATAATGGATGCCCCACTTCCTGACAGCATCCAATCCAAAGAAAAGCACCTTAAAACCTCACGTAGGGCCAACCCGGTGGCGCATTGGTTAAGTTTCCACGTTCCACTTCTCGGCAGCCCAGGGTTTGCCGGTTTGGATCCCGGGTGCGGACATGGCACTGCTTGGCACGTCATGCTGTGGTAGGCATCCCACATATAAAGTAGAGGAAGATGGGCACGGATGTTAGCTCAGAGCCAGGCTTCCTAAGCAAAAAAGAGGAGGACTGGCGGTAGTTAGCTCAGGGCTAATCTTCCTAAAAAAAAAAAAAAAAACCAAAAAACCCAAAAAAACTCACCCAAACCTTCTGACACAATACCAAATACTATCAGTCCTTTCTAACAACCTCTTACTGAGATGCCTCACAGTTACCCATGATGTGTGTTCTCCTTTGTTGCATCAAATAATAAACCCAAATTGCTCAACTACAAATATGTTCCTAACGGTCTTTGACTGGAGGGCATTAACAGAAATGGAAGGTCTACCGAGTTTCAGTTAAAACCCTCACTGCCTTAGACTAGGACCCTCACATCAGTAATAGTGAACACGTCTGAGACCCATTGTGTCTCTAGGTATTCAAGGTACTCAAACCCTTAGCTGAGGGGTAAGTTCATGCTGAATTGGGCTCTGATATTTCTTTGAGTTTTTTAGCATCAGGTTTATATTATTTTCCTAAGAATAAGGTTTCTTGGAATGTTTTTGGTTGTCTGATCAGATTTGTATTGTCCCTTGGTGAAATTGTTTTCTAGCTTTCTGACATGTGCTTCCATGATCTGTCTACTTGTCTAGTTCTTGAGTATTGTATCTAAGTGGAAAAGTCTGTATAGAGAGTAGAAGCATAGGCGCTATAAGTTCATCCTTGAGCTGGACCCAGGAGCTAAGGAGTTCAGAATGTCTCCTCAAAGCAGTAATCTTTGGACAAATTTTGCTTCAAGTCTCCGTATTAGCTTTCTATGCTGTGTAACAAATTATGAGAAACATAGAAGCTCAATACAATACTCATTAAATATCTCTCAGTTTCTAGAGGTCAGAAGTTTGAAAACACCTTAGCTGGGTTCTCTGGTTTCACGGTTTCATCAGTCTGCATTCCAGGTGTCAGCCAGTCCTGTGGTCTCATCAGAGGTTCAGCTGGGGAAAGATCGCTTCAAATATTACTCATGTTGTTGGCAGAATTTATCTGTTTGCAGTTGGAGGACTGAAGTCCTTGTTTTCTTTCTGGTTATTGGCCCACAGTTCTTAGAGACCACTTGCAGAGACTACCTTGCTATGTGGGCTTCTCCAACACAGTTTCTTACTTCATCTATCCTGAAAAGAGACTCTCTCACTTGAGGAAGGGTCCAGGTGGTCTTTTAAGGGCTTTTACCTGATTAAGTCAAGCCTAGCCAGAGTAAGCTCCTTTTTGATTAACTCAAAATCAAGTGATTTGGAACTTTAATTACCTCTTCAAAATCCCTTCATTTTTACTATATCCTGTTGACCAGAAGCAGGTAAGAAGTTCCATTCACATTCAAGGGGAGATCATTGGGTGTCATCTTAGATTCTGTCCACCACGGTTGCAATTTCAAAATGGTATGTACGCTTCTTCCTCAGTCTTGTCTTTGTGTCCCTGAGAAGTGATTTGCTGAGTTTCATCAGTCCAGAATCAGGAGGATTTGTCTGGCCCCTGAACGTTGATGAGTGGCCTTTAGCCAAGCTTTGGAGACACGGAATTACCCAAGCACTATTTTTACAGACCATTTAGTTCTCATGGGGTCTTCTCAATCTGCAACTTGACCTCGTGCAGGCTGAACACCTGATTTCTTCGTGTTTTCTAACAACAATGCTAATGTTTAAGCTTGCCTTTCTACCTGGCCCAATTTCACCAGGGACAATTTGGAATTTTATTAGCCATTTGGGAGCTTTTGTCATGAACAGGATTGTTTATTTGAGAGGTACCTTAGAACAAAAAGTATAGGAGGCCTTATAAGATTGTTTGTCTTGTTTGTTTAAAAGACAGATCATTTTGTTTAATGTACGAAACATCCCTTCCTTCATTCCTGTACCTAATCCAGCCCACCATCTGTTTTTTGTATGGCCTTCAAGCTAAGCATGGATTTTACATTTACATTTTTTAAGTTTTCACATTTATATACAGTTGGAAATAAGACAAAGGAAGAATAATATTTTGTTACATGTAGAAATTAGATGAAATCCAAATTTCAGTGTTCATAAATAGTTTTGTTGGAACTCATCACACCATTTACCTAAGTATTGTCTATGGCTGCTATCATGGTACAAGAGCACAAAGGAGTAGTCATGACAGTAGTTGTGATAGAATGTGACCCGCAAAGCTAAAATATTTACTATTTGGACCTTTATAGAAAAAGTTTGTCATCCCAATCTAAAACAGTGGTTTTCAAAACATTTAAAATAAGGGAATTTTTTACTCAAATGAAATTGTTGCTTATACCACAATATATAAAACAATGAAACTGAAGCTGCCTCTGGTTCTTTGTCAATAGCCACTGAAACACTTCAGTGGAACACTAGGGCTTTGTGGAACAATTTGCAATTTGTTGCACTGCAACAAATTTAAAGCAAGCACTGCAGAAACTTGCCTGCTCAATATACAGAATCACAGAAAGGGGCACAAACACAGAGAGAACAATCATGTTTTGATTTTATATCTTTTTTCTTTTCTAATACATGCATTCAATGCTAGAAATTTCTCTCTAAGTACTCCTTTTGCTGCATCATACAAATTTTGATGTCATATTTTCACTTTGGTTCAAAATATTCTTAAAATTTTCTCTTGAGACTACTTTGATCTATGTGTTATTTATAAATGTTTTTAATCTCCAAGTATTCTGGGACTTTCCAGCTCTATTTCTGTTCCTGATTTGTAGTTTAATGCCATTGTGGTCTGAGAGTGTGCTTTGTATCATTTCTATTTTTAAAAATTTGTTAAGATGTGTTTTATGGCCCAGAATGTAGTCAACCTTAGTGAATGTTCCATATAAGCTTCAGAGGAATGTGTATTTTGCTGTTGTTGAAGTATTCTACAAACCAATTAGATCCAGTTGATTGATGGTGTGATTCAGTTCAATTATGTTCTTACGGGTTTTCTGCATGCTGGGTCTGCCAATTACTGATAGAGTGGTATTTAAGCCTCCAACTTTAACAATGCATTCATCTACTTGTCCTTGCAATACTATCAGTTTTTGCCTATTTTGACACTCTGTTGTTAGGCAAATATGCATTAAGGATTGTCAAATCTTCCTGGAGAATTGATCTCTTTATCATTATGTAACATCTTTCTTCATCTCTGATATTTTTCTATGCTCTAAAGTGTACTTTGTATGAAATTTATATAGCTACTTCAGTTTTCTTTCAGTCAGTGTTAGCATGATATATCTTTCTCCATTCCTTTAATTTTATTTGCCCCTTTATATTTAAATGGGATTCTTGTACATGATACAAAGCTTGGTCTTTTTCTTTTATCCACTCTGATAGTCTTTGTTTTTTATTTGTATTTAGGCAATTGATATTTAAAGTGATCCTTGATATAGTAGAATTAATATCTACCATATTTGTTACTATTATCTATTACTTGCCTTTGTTTCCTTTTCTTGTCTTCTACTCTTTCTCTGCCTTCTCTAGTTTCTTTTTATATTTTAAAAATTTCTTTAAAATTGTGTTAAAATACACATAGCATAAAATTTACCATCTTAACCATTTCTAAGTGTACATTTCAGTGGCATCTAAGTCCATTCACGTCTTTGCGCAACCATCACCACCATCAATCTCCAGAACTCTTTTCATCTTGCAAAACTGAAACTCTGTACACATTAAACAATAATGCCCAATTACCTCCTGCCCCCAAGACCTTGCAGACCACCATTCTAATTTCTGTCTATATGAATTTGACTTTCTAGATAGCTCATATAAGTGGACTAGTTCAGTATTTGTCCTTTTGTGACAGGCTTATTTCATTTAGCATAACATCCTCAAGGTTCATCCATGGTGGAGCATGTACCAGAAACTCCTTTATTTTTAAAGCTAAATCATATTTCACTGTATTTATAAACCACATTTTATCTATTCATCTGTTGATGGATGCATGGATTGCGTTCACCTTTTGGCTATTGTAAATAATGATGCTAAGAACATGGATACACAAATATCTTTTTGAGTTACTGCTTTCAATTCATTTGAGTATATACCCAGAAGTAGAATTGGTGGGTCACATGGTAATTCTATTTTTAATCTTTCTAGGAACTATGGTATTGCTTTCCATATATGCTGAACAATTTTTACATTATTACTAACAGTGCACAATGTTCCAATTTCTTCACATCCTTGCCAACATTTGTTATTTTCTGTTTTGGGTTTTTTTTTCATAGTAGCCGTTCTTTTCTTTTGGTGAGGAGGATTGGCCATCAGTTGCCAATCCTCCTCTTTTTTTTCCTCCTTAAAGCCTCAGCACATAGTTGTATGTCCTTCCAGTTCTTCTGCGTGGGATTCCACCTCAGCGTGGCTTGACCAGCAGTGCTAGGTCCACACCCAGGATCCAAACCAGCTAACCCTGGGCAACCAAAGCAGAGCATGTGAACTTAATCACTATGCCATAATGGCCATTCTAAAGGAATGTGAACTGGTATCTCATTACAGCTTTGGTTTGCATTTCTCTGATAACTAATATCTGGCATCTATTCATCTACTTATTGGCTATTTGTATATCTTCCTTTGAAATATGTTTATTCAACTTCTTAAGCTATTTTTTAAATTGTGCTGTTTGCCTTTGTTGATTAAGTTGTAGAAGTACATTATATAGTGCAGATATTAACCCCTTATCAGATACATGATTTGCAAATATTTTCTCCCTTTTGTGGGTTGCCTTTTCCCTCTGTTGATGAACAAAAGTTTTAATTTTGATGTAGACCAATTTATCTATTTTTTGTTGTTGACTGTACTTTTGTTGTTTTATACAAAAAAATTGTTGCCAAATCCAACTTCACGAAGATTTTCTACTACATTTTCTTCTAAGAGCTTTATAGTTATAGCTTGGATATTTAGGTCTTTGATGTATTTTGAGTTAATTTTTGCATATGGTTTAAAGTAAGAGTCCAAATTAACTCATTTGCATGTGTATATCAAGTTTTCACAACACCGTTTGTTGAAAAGACTCTCTTTTCCCCATTGTATGGTCTTGACACCCTCATCAAAAATCATTTGACTATATATATGGAGGTTTGTTTCTGGGTTTTCATTCTATTCTGTTGTTCTGTATGCCTGTCTTTATTCCAGTGCCAAACTATTGTGTTTTTATTCCCAAAATTTATTGAGATATAATTGACATATAACATTGTTTAAGCTTAAGATATATAATATGATGATTTAATACACATATATATTGCGAAATAACTACCACAGTAAAGACAGTTAACACATCCATCATCTCACATAAGTACCAGTTTTTTGTTTTGAGAATGTGTAAAATCTATTCTCTTAATGATGTTTAAGTATATAATACAGTTTTGTTAACTCCAGTCACCATACTCTATATTAGATCCCCAGAACTGATGCATCTTATAATTGGAAGTTTGTTTCCTTTGACCAACATCTCCCCATTTCCCTCAACTCCTAGCCCCTGGTAACCACCACTCTAGTCTCTGTTTCTATTTCACCTTTTTTAGATTCCACATATAAGTGAAACCATGCAGTATTTGTCTTTCTCTACCCAACTAATTTCATTTAACATAATGCCCTCGGGGTCCATTCATGTTGTTGCAAATGACACAATTTCCTTATATTTTATGGCTGAATAATATTTTACATACAACCATGTGCCGCATAATGACGGTTCGGTCAACAACAGACTTCATATATGATGGTGATTCTATAAGGTTATAATGGAACTGAAACATTCCTATCACTTAGAGACATTGTGGCCATCATTACATCACATAGCTGAAAAAGAGGCAAGAGAAAAGGAAACTGAAGGTGGAGAAGAACTCTCAAGAAAATTCTCAGTGAAGGATTTAGCAAAAGCTTTTGAAGACATCAAGAAGCCTCTTAAAAAGTTTGAAAACACTGACCGCAACATTAAATGGTTTTCCTTAATAGAGAGCAATGTTCATGGCGCATTATCTTCTTACAAGCAAATCTATGATTAAAAAAAAAAGAAAGAAATCAAGCAAACTACCATGGACATATTTCTGAAAAGAGTGGCACTTCCTCCAGAATTGCCTCAGGCAAGTTCTTAAGGAGGTATTCCAGAAAAAGGCATTGTTATCATAGAGAATGACAGCTCCAAATGTGTTATTGCCTCTGAAGACTTTCTGGTGGGACAAGATGTGGAGGTGGAAAACTGAAATTGATGACCCTAACCCTGTGTGGGCCTAGACTAAGGTATGTTTTTGTGTCTTAGTTTTTAACAAAAAATTTTAAAAATATAAAACCTACCTTTTAAATAGAATAAGAGTTCATTAATAGGATATGCATAAATAAAATATACAACTGCACAACGTGTTTCTGTTTAAGCCGTTACTACACAAGAGTCAAAAAGTTTAAAAAGTTTATAAATAAAAAGGTACAGTACGCTAAGGTTAATTTGTTATTGAAGATAAAAAGTATTTTTTTAATAAATTTAATGTAACCTAAGTGTATAGTGTTTATAAAGTCTACAATAGTGTACAATAATGTCCTAGGCCTTCACATTTTCTCACCACTCACTCAGTGACTCACCCAGAGCAACTTTCAGGCCTGAAAGCTCCATTCATGGTAAGTGCCCTATACAGATGTACCATTTTTTACCTTTTATATTGTATTTTTACTGTACCTTTTCTATGCTTAGATACACAAATGCTTACCATCATGTTAAATTGCCTACAATATTCAGTACAGTAACATGATGTACAGGTTTGTAGCCTAGGAGCAATAAGCTATACCATATAGCCTAGGTGTGTAGTAAGCTATACCATCTAGGTTTAGATAAGTACACTTTATGATGTTCACACAATGATGAAATCATCTAATGCATTTCTCAGAATAAATATCTGTGTCAAGAAATGCATGATTGTATATATATAGATATATATCTATATCTATCTATCTATATATATCTTCACATTTTCTTTAACCATTCGTCTGTTGATAGACACTTAGGTTGTTTTCATGTCTTGGCTATTGTGAATAATGCTGCAATGAATATGGGGGTGCAGACATCTCTTTGATGTAGTGACTTCAGTTTCTTCCAGAAATATACCTAGAACTGGGGTTACTTAATCACATGGTAATTCCATTTTTCATTTTTTTGAGGCACACCTGTACTGCTTTCCATAGTTGCTGTACCCATTTAAATTCCTACCAACAGTGAACAAGAGTTCCTTTCTCTCCATATCCTTGTCAACATATGGTATTTCTTGTCTTTTTGATAATATCTACTCTATCAGGTGTGAGGTGATATATTATTGTGGTTTTGATTTGCATCTCCTTGATGATTAGTGATGTTGAACATTTTTTCACATACTTGTTGAACATTTGTGTGGCTTCTTTGATAAAATGTCTGTTCAGGTCTTTTGCCCAATTTTTAATCAGATTATTTGTCTTTTTGCTATTGAGTTGTATGAGTTCTTTATATAGTTTGGATATTAACTCCTTATTAGATATATGGTTTGCAAACATTTTCTTCCATTCTGTAGGTTGCCATTTCATTTTGTTGATTGTTTATTTTTCTGTACAGTAGCTTTTTAGGTTGATGTAGTCTAACTTGTCTATTTTTACTTTTGTTGTTTGTGCTTTTGGCGTCATAGCCAAAATATTTTTGCCAGGACCAATGCCAAGAAGATTTTCCCTATGTTTTCTTGCAGAAATTTTGCAATTTTAGGATGTACATTTAAGTCTTTAATACATTTTGAGTTAATTTTTGTGAGTGGTGTAAGATAGGAGTCCAATTTCACTTTTTTTGCATGTGAATAATCAGTTTTCCCTATACCATTTATTGAAGTGGCTATTTCTTCATTGAGTATTCTCGGCTCCATTGTCAATCATTAGTTGACTGCAAATACATGGATTTATTTCTGGGATCTTGATTTTGTTCCATTGGTCTGTGTGTCTGTTTTTATGCCAGTACTGTACTGTTTTGATTACTATAGTTTTGTAATATAGTTTGAAATCAGGAAATGTGATGCCTCCCACTTCATTTTTCTATCTCAGAATTATATTGGCTATTCATGGGTTTTTTTTGGTTTCATATATATATTTTTATTTCTGTGAAGTATGCCACTGGCATTTAGATAGAGATTGCATTGAATCCATAGATGACTTTGGACAGTATAGCCATTTTAACAACATTAATTCTTCCAATTCTTGAACATGGGACATTTTTAATTTATTTGTACCTTCAACTCCTTTCACTAATATCTTATAGTTTTCAGTATATAGGTCTTTCAGCTCCTTGGTTAAGTTTATTTATGAGTATGCTATTGCTTTTGATGCTATTGTACATGGGATTTTCTTTATTTCTTTTTCAGATAGTCCCTTTTTAGTGTATAAAAATGCTACTGATTTTTGTATAATGATTTTGTATCCTGCAACTTTACTGAATTTGTTGATTAGTTCTAACAGTTTTTTGGTAGAGTCTTTAATGTTTTCTATATATAAGATTATATAATATTCAAATGAAGACTATCTTACTCCACCCTATCATCTGATTTGGATGCTTTTATTTCTTTGTCTTTCTTGCTTGCTGTGCCTAGGACTTCCAAGACTATGTTAAATAGGAGTGTCGAGAGTGGGCACCCTTTTCTTGTTCTTGATATTAGAGGAAACATTCTCAAACTTTCACCACTGAGTATGATGTTAACTTTGGCTTATCGTATACGGCCTTTATTATGTTCAGATTAGGTTTTTCTCTAGCAATTTTTTGAGAGTATTGTATCATGAAAGATGTTGAATTTTCTGAAATGTTTTTTCTGCACCTACTAAAATGATCATATGATTTTATTTTTTATTCTATCAATGTAGTGAATCATATTGTTCATTTGTATATGTGAACCATCCTTGCACCCAGCAATAAATCTCACTTCATGATTGTCTATGATGCTTTTAATGTGCAATTGAATTCAATTTGCTAATATTTTGTTGAGGATTTTTTCATCTATAGTAATAAAATGACTTTAGGAGTATTCCCTCCTCTTCAATTTTTTGGATGAGTTTGAGAAAGATTAGCATTAATTCATCTTTAAATGTTTGGTAGAATTCAACAGAAAAACCAGCTATTCCTGAGCGATTATTTATTGTGAGATTGTTGATTAGTCCTTGATTGTTATAGGTCTTTTCAGATTTTCTATTTCTTCCTGATTCAGTTGGTAGTTTGTATGTTTCTAGAAATTTATCCAATTTTTCTAGGTTATTCAATTTGTTGATATATAATTGTTCATAATAGTCAGTTATGATCCATTTATTTCTGTCGTATCAGGTCGAATGTCTCCTCTTTTATTTCTAATTTTTTTATTTGAATCTTCCCTCTTTTTTTCCTTAGGTAACCTTGCTACCTAACATTTCTCATTTTTTTTTACCTTTTCAAAAAGCTAACTCTTAGTTATTTTTATCTTTTCTATTGTTTTTCTGGCTGCTATTTTATTTATTTCTGCTATGAACTTTATTATTTCTTTCCTTCTCCTAACTTTGAGCTTAATTTGTTCCTCTTTTTCTAGTTCTGTGAGGCATAAAGTTAGGTTGTTTATTTGAAATCTGTCTTTTTTCTTAGTGTAGCTGTTTATCACTATAAAATTCCCTCTTAAAACTTCTTTTGCTGCATCTCCTAAGATTTTTTTTCTTTCTATTTTTGCTTGTTTCAAGATTTTTTCAAATTTTCTTTTTGATTTCTTCTTTGGCCCCTTTGTTGTTCAGTGGTGTATTGTTTAATGTCTAAGTATTTGCATATTTTCCAGTTTTCCTCCTGTTAATGATTTCTAATTTCATACCATTGTGGTAAAAAAAAAAAGATACTTGGTGTGATTTCAATCTTCTTAAATTTGCCATGATTTTTGTGGCCTAATGTATGATCTATCCTGGAGAATGTCCCATGTGTGCTTTAGAAGAATGTGTATTTTGCTGCCGTTGAATGGAATGTTCTGTATATACCTGTTAAATCCATTTGTTCTAAAGTATATTTCAAGTCCAATGTTTCTTTATTGATTTTTTTGTCTATTCTATTCATTGCCGAAAATCAGGCATGCAGTCCCCTACTATTATTTTATTGTTGTGTGTTTCTCCCTTCAGTTCTGTTAGTATTTGCTTAATATATTCAGGTACTCAGATGTTGGGTGCATATACATTTATAATTGTTATATCCTCTTGATGAATTGACTACTTTATCATTATTTAATGACCTTCTTTGTCTCCTGTAAGTTTTTGACTTAAAGTCTGTTTTATCTGATATAAGTATAGCTACTTTTGCTCTCTTTTGGTTTCTACTTGCATGGAATATCTTTCTTCATCCTTTCACTTTCAAACTATGTGTGTCCTTTTAGCTGATGTGAATCTTTTGCAGTCAGCATATAAGTGGGTCTTGCTTTTTTTTTTAACATTTAGCCAGTCTATGACTTTTGGTTGGAGAATTTAGCCCATTTAGTTTTAAAGTAATTGTTGATAGGTAAGGACTTACTAATGTTATCTTTTAAATAGTTTTCTGGCTGTTTCATAATACTTTTGTTCCTTTATTTCTCTCTTGCTGTTTTCCTTTGTAAATTGATGATTTTCTGTATTGGTGCTCTTTGACTCCCTTCTTGTTAGTATTATTATTATTTTTTTGGTGAGGAAGATTGTCCCTGAGCTAACATCTGTGCCAATCTTCCTCTATTTTGTATGTGGGATGCTGCCACAGTGTGGCTTGATGAGTGGTATGTAGGCCTACACCCAGAATTCAAGCCCATGAACTCCAGGCCACCGAAGCAGAGCATGCGAACTTAACCACTATGCTGCCAGGCAGGACCCCTTCTCGTTATTTTTATGTATCTACTGTGAGTGTTTGCTTTGTGGTTACCATGAGGCTTACATATAACCTTATACATATATAACCTTATTTTAGACTGATAACTACTTAACTCTGATCATGTACAAAAACTGCTCCCTTTTATTCACCATCTATATTTTTCTGTTTTTGACAGCATTATTTACATCTTTTTGCACTGTGTATCTATTAACAAATTATTATAACTATAGTTATTTTTAATATTTTTGTCCTTTAATCTTTATACTAGAGTTAAGTGATTCACACACCACCATATTTCTGTGTTAGTGTATCCCTAATTTGACTATATACTTATCTTTACCAGTGTCCTTTATATGTTCATGTTTTCATATTACTAATTAGCATCCTTTCGTTTAAGCTTGTAGAGTTCCTTTCAGCATCTCTTGTAAGGTATGTCTATTGTAATGACCTCTCTCAGCTTTTTTTTTTGTCCAAGAAAGCCTTTATTTCTCCTTCCTTTCTGATGGGCAACTTTGCCAGGTAAAGTATTCTTGGTAGGCAAGTTTTTTAAGGCCTTTGAATATATCATTCCATTCTCTCCTGGCCTGTAAGTTTTCTGCTGAGAAATCCACTCATATCTTTATGGGGTTGTCTTGTATCTAAGAATTTTGTTTTTTCTTTCTTCTTTAAAAAGCTCTTTCTTTGTCTTTCCTTTCAGACAGTTTCATTATAATTCTTTTTGGATTGAAATTTGTTTGAGTGAGCTTCATGAACTTGAATGTCCAAATCTCTTACCAGACTTTTGAAGTTGTAAGCCATATTTTTTTACATTAGTTTTCCACCCCTTTCTTCCTCTCCTTTCTTTTTGGGATTTCAATAATGCATAGTTCTCTTTTAATGGCATCTCATAATTCATGTAGGCTTTCTTCACACTTTTTAAATTCTTTTTTCTTTGTTCTCTTCTGACTGGATAATTTAAATGTCCTGTTTTCTACTTCACAGATTTGTTCTTCTGCTCAATACATTCTGCTGTTTTTACTCTCTAATGCATTTTTTCATTCCATTCACTGTATTCTTCAGCTACAGAATTTCTATGTGATTCCTTTTTATGATTTTTATCTCTTTGTTAACCTTCTTCTTTTGCTTATGCATTGTTTTCCTGATTTTTTTGAATTATTTTCTATGCTTTCTGGTAGCTCACTGAGCTTCCTTAAAACAACTATTTTGAATTCTTTGTTGGGCAAATCACAGATCTCCATTTTTTTGTGGTTGGTTACTGGAAAATTATTGTGTTCCTTTGATGGTGTCATGTTCCTTGATTTTTTATGTTTCTTGAAGTCTTGCATTGCTGTCTTTGCATTTGAAGAAGCAGTTACCTCCTCCAGTCTTTATGGACTGGCTTTGGAGAATAATACATTCCTTTAACCCTGTTAGTAATTCTGAGGCTTTCTCAGATCTTTTCAATGGATACACCTGCTCCATACTTTTCGTTCCTTCTTAAGTGGAAATTCTTAAGATTGTATACTTTCTCTCAATCCTGCAAAGCCAGGCCAGGTGCTGACAGCCTCCCATTTTCTTTTCCTATGACAGTGCTGAATGCTCAACTTTCTGTACTTTCTCCCAACCCTGCAGAGTCGGACAGGCTTCCTGACCATGCTTGGTAGCCACCTGTAAAGGCTCACTCTCACTGCCCTTGGGAGCGTACACAGGGAGCTGGCTATGGGATGAAGGTGTATGTGAGTGAAGAGCTCAGAGCATTGGGGGTGCCCATAGGCCAGTTGGAGGGATTTGCAAGTGAGGTGTCCCCAGCATCTAGTGGGCATGCTTCCCAATGGAGTTTGCAAAGTGGTTATTAGGATCCACATTCCTTTGATCCATCTTATCCCAAGTCCTGGCTGCTGTTCTCCCAGCTGCTCACTGCATCCTGTTTGTCAAGTTCATGACTCAGTATTCTGGATGGACTTAAAAACAAATAGACCTCTTTGGCAACTTCCTTCATAGCTAAGGAAGCCAGGTGCTCACTCCCATTCTATCACTTTTCCCCATGGGAGAAATCATGGACCAAGAAAATCTCTCTTGGTACTGGGCTGTGCTGCCTTGTGGGAGGGATGATGCTGGAAAAGTGAACCCTCTTCAATGAGTCCAATTTCAGATTATTTGCTCCAGTGGTGTGCTGGAACTTCTCCACTGAACTTCCAGACTTCCGCAAAGACATTCTCATTCATGGGTGATTGTCAAAATTGGTGTTCTTTGTGAGGAATAGGTACAAAACTTCTATACTGCCATTTTGATCCACACTGTTTTGATTATTATAGCTTGGAAGTACATTTTGAAATGAAAAAGTGTGAGTTTTCTAACTTGGCTCTTTTTTTTCAGTATTCTTTTCATCACTCAGGATTCATGAAGATTCTGTTTAGGATGGATTTTTCAATTTCTGCAGAAACGGTTCTTGGGATTTTGATAGGGATTGCCCTATCTGTAGATCATTATGGGTAGTATTTGCATTTTACCAATATAAAGTCTTCCGATACATGAACATAAATGTCTTTTCACTTATTGTTGCCTTTTTTTTTTTTTTTATGGTGAGAAAGATTGGTCCTGAGCTAACATCCGTCACCAATCTTCTTTTTGCTTAAGGAAGATTGCCCCTGAGCTAACATCTGTGCCAGTCTTCCTCTATTTAATATCTGGAACACTGCCATGGCATGGTTTCATGAGAAGTGTATAGGTCCATGCCCAGGATCCGAACCTGTGAAACCTGGGGCACCAAACTGGAGCATGTGAACTTAACCACTGTGCCACTGGGCTAGCCTCTCATTTTATGTTGTCTTTTAAAATTTCTTCCAGCAACATTTTTAAAAATTTTCATTGTACAAGTCTTTTGCCTCCTTTGTTAAGTTTATTTCTAAATGTTTTATTCTTTTTAATGCTTATAAATGGTGCTTATAAACTTATAAATGGAATTGCTTTCCTAATTTCCTTTTCAGATTGTTCATTATTAATATATAGAACCATAACTGATTTTTATGTATTGAATTTTTATCCTACAACCTTGGTGAGTTTATTAGTTTTAACATTTTTAATTGAAGTTTTAGGGGTTCTACATATATCATGTTGTCTATGAACAGAGATAATTTTACTTCCTCTTTTGCAGTTTGAATGCATTTAATTTTTTGCCTAACTGCTCTGGGCAAGTCTTCCTTTACAATGTTGAAAGAAATGGCAAAAGTGGCTTCCTTAGGTTATTTTTTGTGTGTGGAAGATTAGCCCTGAGCTAACATCTACTGCCAATCCTCCTCTTTTCATTGAGGAAGATTGGCCCTGAGCTAACATCCCTGCCCATCTTCCTCTATTTTATATGTGGGACGCCTGCCACAGCATGACTTGATAAGTGGTGCTGGGCCTGGGATCTGGGCCGCCAAACCCTGGGCCACCAAAGTGGAATGTATGAACTTAACGGCTGTGCCACCAGGCTGGCCCTGCTTCTTTAGTTTTAATGGAGCATTTTAAATGACTCTATTTTCCCTGCTCTCTTAGCATATCATACTTTCAAAAAAGTTTTTTTAGTGATTGCCCCAGAGTTTGCGATATACATTTACAACTATACAAAGTCCATTTTCAGATAACACTGTACTGCTTCACACGTAGTGTCACTATCTTATAACAGAGTCATCGCAATTTCTCCCTTCCATAACTTATGACATTTCTGTTATTTGTTTCACATACCCATACACCATAATGACTGAATACAGTGTTACTGTTATTGTTTTGATTAAAATAGTATCTGTTAGATCACTTAAGAATAGAAAAACAAGGCATTTATTTTCATTTATTCCTTCTCTAATGCTCTTCCTTTCTTATGTAGATCTGAGTCTCTGACATATATCATTTTCTTTTTTTCTTAAGGATATTTAACATAGAAGTGCACAACAGGTTTACTGGCAACAAATTCCCTTAATTTTTGTTTACCTGAGAAAGTCTTTATTTCTCTTTCATTTTTGAAGAATAATTTCACTGGATACAAAATTCTAGGTTAGTAGTTCCTTTCTTTAAATACTTCACTCCACTCCCTTCTTGCTTGCATGGATTCTGATGAGAATTCCAAAGTAATTCTTATCTTGGCTTTTCCATAGGTAAGGTTTTTATTCACTCTGGCTTCTTTCAAGATATTTTCTTTGCCTTTGATTTCTGCAATTTGAATGTGATATGCATAAATGTAGATTTTTCTTTTTAGTGTTTATCCTACTTAGTGTTCTCTGAGCTTCCTAGATCTGCAGTTTGGTGTCTGTCACTAATTTTGTAAAATTCTCAGTAATTATTATTTCAACTATTTCTTCTCTTCCTTTCCTTCCTACTTTCTTCTATTTCTGGTATTCTCATTATGTACGTTGTACCATTTATGATTATCTCACAGTTCTAGGATATTCTTTCTTTTAAATTTTTTTATCTTTGCATTTTTGTTTTAGAAATTTCTATTGATATGTCTCCGAGCTCACTGATTTTTTTCCTCAGCCCTATCCAGTCTATTGATCAAAGACATTCTTCATTTCTGTTACAGTGTTTTTAATTTCTGTTATTTCTTTTTTATTCTTTCTTAGAGTTTCCATCTCTCTACATTACCCATCTGTTTTTTACATGTTGTCCACTTTTTTCTTTAGAGCCCTTTGCATATTAGTTGTAGTTGTTTTAAATTCCCAGTCTGATCATTTCAACATATCTGCCATACCTCTCTGGTTCTGATGCATTCTCTGTCTCTTCAAACTCTTTGTGTGTATGTGTATATTTTTGTATGAATGCCTTGTAATTTTTTGTTGAAAGTTGGACACTGTATACTGGGTAAAAGTAGCTGAGGTAAATAGACCTTTGGTGTGAGGTTCTATGTTTATCTGGTTAGGAATTAGGTTGTCTTTACTGTTTTCTGTAGTTTTAGGTGTCAAAGGCTAGAATTATTTTTGTTTTCTTGTTTTTGTCTCCCCTATTGTCTTTGGGTTTCCCTACAGACTTTTTCTTAAATTAGATCTAAGATGTGCAGTTCTTTCCATTGTATTTCCCTCTTATTACATAGGAGACCTATTTATGTGATGGTAATGTTAGGGGGAGAAGAATCATTCTTTAGCACCATGATTAGGTTTTAGCCTTTTAGTAAGCCTATGGGTCTGGACTGTGAACTTCACAAGTACTTCTCAGATTTTTCTTCCCCTTAGACTTGCTAGGAAGGCTAGAGGGGGCTAGAGTTGGATAATTCCCTTCCCCTATATTGGTTACACTCTGGAATAATCCCAGTTGGTCAGACTCTGGTAAAACAGTTCTCCTTGATGTCAGAACTTGTTAAGAAGCATAGAATGCTCTGGGTATATTTCAAAATGGCTACTTTTCCTCTCCTTCTGCCAGAAGCATGAGGGGATTTTTCCTGGAATTTCACTGTGAGAGTCTGGTAGGGCTCCTGATGGTAGAACACATGCAAGTATGGAGGGCTCCTCTAAGACTGGTCCCTGCCCCTGGGGTTTTTACCTTTCAAGCTTGCCTGTACTTATTCTCTAGACATTTGTCAATTACAGTTTAAAATTTCCTACAATGGTACTGACTCTAATGGTGGTTTCTGCTCCTGGGCTTCTGCTTTGGCTGTGATTCTGTGTATCCACGTGTGTATCTCTCAAATTTTGAAGATAGTCATTTTCCCTGTGACTCAATTCTGTCATTAATCTAAGAAGAGTTGTTAATTTTCGCTGTGTTCAACTTTTTTTGTTGTTATGAAGATGGGAATGATGACTTCTAAGCCCCTTACATACTGCACCAGAAAACGAAAGTCCTGTCATTATATTTTTACCACGTCTAGTTAAATATCGGCTTGAATGAAAGTTGATTTGTAGTTTAGTGTGATACCAGGAAAAGGCAGTAACTGAGAAAGAAGGAAAGTAAATGGCTAATTTAGAGGAAGAAAAGGAGAGCCACAGGAAGAGAAAATCCAGCAACCTTATGAGGGGTTGCTTCTATTTTCTGGCAGTCAGCTTGCATGTCATAACCTTTGTCTCTGCACAAAATTCTCTTCTCAGCTAACCAAACTTCTTTCCGTCCATGCAAACTGCTGTGCTTTTGATGGTGACTTCTCCTCCAGTCAGAAAATGCTTGAGATGTGAATATTACTGAGCTTGTGACAAATGGGGGCTAAGTATCACTATTTTTATTTCTTTACAGACACTATAATCATGCTTTACTCCTCCCTGCCTGACAGGCATCTTTTTGCTCCCTTCTAAAACATTTCACTTCACTTTACTCTTAGGCTTTAGGCTGGTGTAAATAGATGTGGTGCTTCCACAAGATGGATCCCCTTGGAATGTGGGATGAAGGAATGAAGGTTCTTGGGACCACTCATCCTGCTTCAGGCTACTGCCTCTTTATGTATCTATCTCGTCTGCTGCATCCGAAGTTCATGAATCTTTCACTACTATTTCCTCTTTTCCAGTCCTACCATCATTTTCTTAATTCAGGTATTTATAAGATGATACTTTATTCTGTTGAAACAGACATCTATGTCTAATTTCTGCCACTTGGGTCTTTTTTCTTAACACTATCCTCACATTATTCTTCCTATTTTTCCTACTCCTAATACCATTCTAATCTGCTTAAAACACTGTTTTTATTATTTCATTTACATATTTGAACTCTTTCAAAGGCTTCCAATATCAACTCCATGAATTGTTATAACTTGACTAAAGTGGTTAAGACTCAGAGTTTTAGTGTCAGGCATGGATCAAATATCACTCCAGCATTTACTAAATGTGAGATTTCAGGCAAAGTCACTTTAATTCTCTTGAGCCTCAATAGGGATAATAACATATATTGTGATGAGATTTGCATGAAGTAATTTCTCCAAAGATGATGAGTATAGTGTTTGGCAAATGTAAATTTTCTTCCCTTTCATCCCCTTTTCTTTATTCAACTGTATATTCCATTTTTCTCCAATAAATTCTTTCCATATTCTACAGTTGCTGAGTGTTACCATATTAAGTATAATATAACCCAATTTTCTAGGATCTACAATAGAGTGAAAAACTTTCTTTAAAGTTTATTGAAGGGAATTAAAACTTTAGTGAAATAAAGTATCATTATGAAGACCAGTGATCTTGTGCACGGTGGTAAATAACAGTTTGGTGATCTTACATTTGTGGTTTTTCACTTCTGGATCAGCAGGAGTTTACTGTAAATACTAGTCATGAGGGTGCTGGTTAAGGTTCAACTTCAAAGGAAATAGGTTAAATAAATGAGACAGCAATGAAAAAAATTGAAAGATAATGAAGTTTTAAGAAAATTTCAGAACTCTTCTTTGGTTTGTTTAGACTCAAAACTAAAGCTTTTATCTACATATTCACTTCTTCAGAAAGCCATATCTAATGCATACATGCTGCCACCATGTTCAGGGATTTGTGAATTCCAACTCTCTGAGAAGCAAGGAACATTAGTACTGCTTCCTGCACCACGTAGTTGAACAAATTTCCTTAAAATGAGGCCCCAAAGACAAGTCCACAGGCATTTATATTCTGACATCCATTAAGATTTTAACTTCTTGGTCCTTCAATGTTCCTTATTGGATCATGTCCATGTTCTTTTATTTCTCACTCCACTGATTCAGAAAGAATATGTACTTGTTAAATTTTATGTAAAACCTTATGAATGGGGTGTGTGTTAATTATTTCTTCTTTATAGTTCTATATAATGGCTGTTTCTATTCAATTGTCATGATAACTCCTCCCTAATCTGGTCCCTGTGGTTCTACTAACCTGTTCTTAGCTGGGCTGGCATCTGTTTATTGCAGGGCATACCCTCTTCTCGCCCCCAGAGTAACTTGTATTTCTGTGTTAGTATCTGGGTTAACACTGTTCACCTTACTCATTGTTCTAATAAAGATTGTTTAGAACTTGTGTTAATGACAGTCGCTTGGAAATATGAATCACTAAAGATAGAGGAAAACAGTGAAAGATAGTATTTCTCTCTATGCGTACCATAAAATTGTTATACAAAGAAGAGGAATTGTTTTGGACTACTACACACGTTTAAAATTTTTAGAGAAAATCCTCCTCCCTATTGATAGAAACATCAATTCTTTCTCTTTATCTAAAGCAAATAGCAAAAGGATAGGGTACTTGCTTCTGGATGTACTGCTTCTCAGAAGCCAGTGTTGAGTAGTACTTCCATTCATAGAACAAATATAACTCATTTATCCAGACTCTGAGATCCATAAGACAATATATTTCTAAGAAGGAAGCAAAAATGGCTCCCAAGTGTCTAAAAGAGATTAATATCATGTTTCTCATAAGTTTCTGCAGAGAATGGTTTGCATCCAAAGGAATCTTAGAAATAATGCTTTGCCATTCACCATATGTCTCACAAATAGAAGATAAAGATACTATTAATTATAACTTATTTCTCTTTGAGACTACATAGCACTTTGCTTGTGTCTTAGAAAACGCATGCGGCCTTGCACTAAAATTATTTGTGTATTTTTCTTATCCTCTCAAACTGAGAATAGGGATTGTGTATTATATGTTGATTTCTTGCTTTTTCCCATGCCTAGGCACAGTGCATTGCACTTAATATATACTGAATACATTTGTTGCGTGGAATTGACCACACAGAGAAAAGTTAAAGGAGACCGTGGATATCACAACCAACTCCTGCAGAGAGATCAAAATGCATGATGACTGAGAAAGGCCATTGAATTTTATGTGCTTCATTTACAACAATTATTGAGCTCCTCCTATGTAAAACGCTCTGATCTAGGTTATGAGTTTCCAGAGGTGTAGGATATATCCTTTGCTGAAGACAATAGCATAGTGTAGTGGAAATATCACTTAATCTGAAGAGGACGTGGGTTCCCATGCTTACTCTGCCTCTTATTGGTACCTACTAAGTATGAGGCACTATATTAGGCATGAAGGTGGATAGAAAGAAAACATTTTATCTCTAAAACTTACCTTCTTCTAGTCTTTATGTTTAAAATAAGAATGAGTAGGACTCACCTCACAGATTTCTTTTGAATAAATAAGATGGTATATATAATATTAGTTGAAGTTGGATCCAATTAAAACGTCAAGGCCAATATACCAATGAAATAATCTTGAGAAAGACAGTGTAGATTGCATTTACACACAAAGTTGAGAGTGACTTTTAAGCTCTTTTCTAGATGATTCAGTGAATTGCACTGATTGACTTCTAAAGTCATGAAGAATGTTAATTATCTGATCCAGCATTTTAATAATTACTGATTGAATTGAGTGAATTTGCCCTTTGAGTCATAGCTGAAGAAGGTAGGTATTGTTATGGAGCAAATGATCTATATGCAATGTGATGATTAGATTTATTAGACAGTAGGTCTTTCCTTACAGCACGTCTTCCCTTTTAATGCTTTGGGTAATAACACGGTTTTCTAAAACTCATCTTATCTTTTGTGGCTTATATTGATAAGTATTATAGTCAAGTAACTTTATTCATAATTTGTGAAAAATATGTTACAATTCCATCAAGAAAAGAAAGCTTAATTCTGAATTGTATGTTAAAATTGGGCCAAAAGTTTGGAATATTCTTGCCTTAAGGTATTTAATCATCACCAAATTAGACTGAATAGATATTACTTATAGTACACTTGCATGCCTAACTTTAATTTGAAATTAATGACAGTAACAAGGCCTTGTATCTTTACAATCAATTTTGCTGGCAAATTCTTAAAATTTTTGATAAATATGAGTATTTTACCTATTCTTTCTATATATACCTGCATCGCACATATGTTGTGCCTGATGGAGCTATCAAATAGCATTATGACTACATTATCATTGTTGAAGTTGTGAAAACATCATATCATGTACTTGTGGATCAGTGTTGACTAGTGTGAGTGCATCAAATAACATGTCATGACTCTAGAACCTATTTGAATCTTCTGTTCAAAAGCCAACAGATATTGGCTGCTTTCAGTTCTCAGAACATATATATTAGTGTTTTTTGACAACTGTTGCCCATCTGGCAGAGGATAAGAGTACATTGTATAATCAAAAAGGACATTGCAAAATGAAGCAAGAACGTTTATTTCTTTTTAAGTTTCAGTTTCTACATTATTAAGTTGTTCCATACTTAATTATCGGCACTAAATGGATCAACATTCTAAAAGGGAACACAAGAGGCAATTGAACAATAGTAGCTATGTTTTAAAATGGAAATATAATTGACATGAAACATTGTGTAAGTTTAATGTGTACAACGTGTTGATTGATACCTTTATATACTGCAATATGATTACCACTGTAACATTAGCCAACACCTCTATCATATCACATAATCATTATTTCTTTTTTGTGGTGTGGACAATTAAGATCTAGTCTGTTAGCAACTCTGAAGTCTACAACACGGTATTATTGGCTATAATCACTAAGCTGTCCATTATCTCTCCAGGACTTATTTATCTACTAGTTCCCACTTTGTATCCTTAAACAACCTATCTCTAATTCTTCCACACCCAGATTCTGGTAGCCAACACCATACTTTGTTTTTATGAGCTTGGCTTTTTTTTAGATTTCATATATAAGTGATATTATACAGTATTTTTTTTTCTCTGTCTGACTGGAAATGTAAATTTGTTCAATCACTATGGAAAACAGTATGGAGGTTCCTCAAAAAATTAAAAATAGAACTACCATATGATCTAGTAATTCCTCTTCTGAGTATTTATCCAAAGGAAATGAGAGCAAGAGTTTGAAGACATATATGCACTCCCATGTTCACTGCAGCATTATTAACAATGGCCAAGATATGGAAACAACCTAAGTGTCCATCAATAGATGAATGGATAAAGAAGTTGTGATATATATATATATGTGTGTATATATATATATAATATAAAATAATATAAAATTCAGCCATGAGAAAGAAGGAAATCCTACCATTTATGACAACATGGATGAACCTTAAGGGCATTATGCTAAATAGCAGCTGTTGTTAATATTATCATCATCATTATTGTTGCTAATGTTGTTTAACATTTGGCCAATGGTGTTCATCATTTTTTGAAGAAGAAGAAGATTAGGCCTGAGCTAACATCTGCTGCCAATCCTCCTCTTTTTGCTGGGGAAGACTGGCCCTGAGCTAACATCTGTGCCCATCTTCCTCTACTTTATATGTGGGATGCCTGCAACAGCATGGCTTGCCAAGCGGTGCCATGTCCACACCCTGGATCCAAACCAGCGAACTCTGGGTCACCGAAGCGGAAGGTGCGACCTTAACCACTGCACAACAAGGCTGGCCCCAGTTCATCATTTTAAAGCATCTACTGCACATTTCTGTGCAGACACATGATAGATAAAACTTAGACCCATTGTCTTGACCCTTGATTTTAGTGAGGGAACAATTATAGAAATAAATAATTACAATACAGAATGATAAAATCCTCAAATAAAGTATTGTTGGAACCCAAAGAGTGAGCAAGTAACTTCCTACAAAAGTGAGAATAATGAAAATACCTACCCCATTGGCTTAGTGTAAGAGTTAGATTTAATAATATATGTAAAACATTTAGCATATAATAGGTGTTTAATAAATTAGAAAAATAAGATAGATAACACATGACTCTATACTTGATAAAAATATTGTGATGGTTAGTTTTTATGTATCAATTGATTGGCCCAAAGGATGCCCACGCATTTGGTCAAACATTATTCTGGTTGTGTCTGTGCGAGTGTTTCTGATTGATATTAATATTTTAATTGGTAGACTTAGTAAAGCAGATTGCCCTCCCCAATTAGTTGAAGTGGGCATCATCCAATTAGTTGAAGACCTGAATAGGACAAAAAGACTGTCCCTCACGTGAGTAAGAGGGAACTTCTCATGTTAGACTGCCTTCAAGCAGGGAAATAATTGGTTTATTCCTACCTCTGGAGTTGAATTAAAACATGAGATCTTCCTGGGTCTCGCACCTGCGAGGCTTTGGACTGGGACAACATCATCAGCTCTCCTGGTTCTCAGGCCTTCAGACTCCAACTGGAACTAGACTATTGTCTCTCTTGGGTCTCCAGTTTTCTAAGTCTAGATTTTGGGACTTGTCAGCCTCAATAATCACATAAGCCAACTCCTTATAGTAAATCCATCTATCTATCTATCCATTTATATCTATCTGTCTTATTTATTCTGTTTATTTGGAGAACCCTGACTAATACAGATTTGAAGATGTATGATACAAAGAAGAACATATTTTATGTGTCTGAAGTATAGGATGCACTGTGTGGGTATGATGCAGGGTATAAGACAGCAGTTATCTGGAGATGGAGACTACCCAGGAATGTTTTTTTTTTAATTTTATATATATATGTATTAGACTTCTCAAATTTCAGGTAGTATAAGGAGAGGTCAGAAGACAGCATGACAGAGAAGTCTTAAATATAAAAACAATTTAAAAAATTTTAAAAAGCATAGGATATATTTTTTTTAATATACCAAACAACTCCAGCTAGTGAGTAAACTGACCAAAAAGCTCTTTTTATGCAAGTAGTTTGGGCTACTAAGAAAGAATCTTTATGAGGTTTGAAAATTGCAATCAATTCATCAGGGAATAGCATTCGTAGGCTGTAGGAGTAATTCCATTACATATATATCCCATTTTTCAAATTATGGATAAAAATTAATGATATAGCTCAGTCTTTTAAGCCTCCAACTGGAAATTTTACTGCAGCCAGAATAATCATTCAAAAACACAACTGTGGGGACTATAGGTCCAGGCAAGACAGCATAGATACATATCTCCCTACTCCTCTCTCTAAGAACAACTATATAACTAAAAATAATGCAGGAAACAATCAAAGTGGTACGCTGAAAGGTGTAAAGAGGAAAGTGAGCTGGTTTGGAACATTGAGACTGAAAAATGTATAAAACTGAAGGGCATCTTAAAAGCCCCTTTAGCCAACAGAAGGCAACCCATGTCTGTTTTTTTCTCTATCACCAACCTAACAACTTAGGGTGGCCCAAGCTATTTCTTCTCCTTTGTCAACAGTTCCCCTGACAACACCCAGTGGTGATCCCAGCACCACTGGCAGGGGAGAATCAATTGGAAGCTTCACTGACTATAAGTGGTTAGGGAAAAGATTACCCTTATCTGTTGAGCTGGAGACTTCTTTTCCCCACTGAGAGTCACTGCCTGGCAGGGTGGCATTGGTGAGGGGATTCCCATCATAGCAAGTGCAAGACATTGGAAACCTCCTTATCCCCATGAGTCTGAGACTTCCTCCTCCATCATAAGACAACAGGAAGGCTGAGAAACACCTACAAGGCGGATCCTGCCATTACAAAATGCTCTTAAAATTAAATTTTTATTGGAACCACAGCCCAAAAAACAAAGCTAAATCTTGTGTGGTAAATCTAAACAGTGTGACTGCCTGCTAAAAGAAAAGAAAAGAAAAGAAAAGAAAAGAAAAGAAAAGAAAAGAAAACATTTCAATAGATTTCAACAAAATCTCCTAACATAATAGCCAAAATTTCCAGGTTACAATTGAAAGTCATGTGTCTACAAAGAACCAGGGAAATCACAACCTGAATGAGAAAAGACAATAAACAGATGCAAATACCCAGATGAGTCAGGTGCTGTGAACTAAGTGACACAGATTTTAAAGCAGTCATCATAAAAAAATGCTTCAACAAATGCAAATTCTCTTGAAAAAATATAAAACCATACAGAATAAATTGGTGATATTTAAAAAGAACAAATGGAAATTATAGAACAAAAAATTAGAAATGAAAAAAATTAGATGGGCCAAACAGTAGAGAGGAGATGACAAAATTTACAATCAGTGGAGTTGAGGACAGACAAATAGAATTTACCCAGTCAAAACAATGGAGAAAAAATAGACTGAAAGAAATACAGAGCCTCAGAGACCTATGGGAAAATAACAGAAAGTCCATCATTATTATCACTGAAGTGACAGAAATAAAGGAAAGACAGAATATTCCAAGAAATAATGGCTGAAAGGTTCCAAACTTTGGCAAAAGACATAAACCTACTGATTCAAGAAGTTGAGCAAATCCTAAAATAAGATAAACCCAAATAAATACATGCCAAGACAAATAATACTTAAATTTCTGAAAAATAAGACAAATAGAAAATCTTTAGAGCAAGAGCAAAATGGTGCATTACCTATAGGGTTACACCACTTCAAATTACTGCAGATTTCTCATCTGAAATTATGGAGCCGAGGATGAGTGGCACAGTATTTTTCAAGTAATGAAACAATGCAACTGGCAATGAGAAGTTCTATATCTGGAGAAACTTTCAGAAATGAAAGGAAAATGAATGCATTCACAAATAAAGGGGGAAAAAAAGAAAGTGTTTTTAGGAAATCTGCTCTTAAAAATGGCTCAGGGCTGGTCAGCAAGATGGCACAATAGGAAGCCCTGGCCCCACTTTCCCCATGAGCACACTGATTAAACAACAATTTGTGGACAGATTCCCTTTGTGAAAAGTTTAGAAACTAGTAAAGAAGCTCCTGTACCCAGGCTGAGTGTGAAACCAACCACATCAAACTCAGTAGGGACATTTGAGATACCTTCTCGCCATAATTCCTATCCCCAGAACAGCATCATATTATTGGGACAATACTTCCCAACTCCCAGCTTCTCCCTGGGGAGGAAAAGGGATGCACTTTGTGTCTAATGCCCCAACGTTTCTGGGGCTACCCAGGACTGACTTCTGTCTAGCCTGTCTTGGAGGGCTGATGAGACATGGCATATTCTAGCTGCCTGAGGCCAGTGAGAACAAAGATGTCAATTCAGGCTGATGGTAGGCATAGCTCCTCCTCCTTACTGCTTGCCTTGCTAGTAGTTGAAAAATTCCAGTTCCAAGCTTCTCTGTGGGGAGGAAAAGAGATACATTGCATATCCAGTTCCCCAACATTTCCAGGGGTTAACTAGATGACTAGTTTCTGTCTGGCCTGTTTTGGAGAGCTGATAAAACATGGGACATGGCATATGCTAGCTACTTAGGGCTAATGAGAACAGAGACAGCAATTCAAGTTGGCGGTAACCATAGCCATTCTCCCCAGATAAGCACAGAGATAGCAGTTGAAAAAACCCAGATACAAGTTTTTCCCTGAAGACTGATAGAGGAACACCACATGTCTAATGTCTCAACTTTTCTGGGGGCTACCCAGAGTGCTGACAGGACATGAGACACAGCATATTCTAGCCAACTGTGAACAGTGAGAACAGAAATAGAAAATCAGAAGATCAATTCCCATAACCACTCCAAAGCTCAACACAGAGAAAGTGGACCAAAAAACTCCAGCTCCAAACTTCTGGGGAAGGAAAGAGGTGCGCTGCATGACCAACATCTCAAAATTTCTGGGGACTACCCAGAGGACTGACTTCTGTATAGCCTGTGTCAGAGTACTGATGGGACTCAGCATACTCTAGCCATATTGGGGCCAGTGAGAACAGAGAAGGAGGTTTGGGGTACTCGTTACCAGAGCCACTCCCTGTGGCTCAGCATGGAGTGAACAGATACAAAAGTCTAGCTCCCAGCTTCTATCAGGTGAGGGAAAGAAGTGTACCATATGTCCAACAATCCAACTTATCTAGGGCCTGCCTCAGGAATTAACATCAGGCTTGTTTGTCTCACAGTGCTAGCTAACAGGACGAGGCATACTTTAGATGCCTGGAGGCTGTTAAGAACAAAGAAAGTTGGTTAGGATAGCACAAAGGTATTAGAGTCCCCTAGAACTTCAGGCTGTGCTGATTGATTAGTGTCTTCTCCAGCAGGAGGCCTGTCCTTGGAGACTAGGAGAAGTAACTGTCTTGTCTAATACACAGACAAAACAAAGAATAAAGGAAAATGAAGAAATCAGAGAAATATTTTCCAAACAAAGAAATAGAAAAAATATCCAAAAACTGGCTTTAAAGAAACAGAAGTATATAATTTATCTTACAGAGAATTCAAAATAACCATCATACAAATGCTCACTGAGGTCAGTGGAACAATGCATGACCAAAGTGAGAATTTCAAGACCAACAAATAAAACTTTAAAAATTACCAAACAGAAATTACAGAGCTGAAGAATAAAATCCACTAAAGGCATTAAAAAACAGACTAGATCAAGCAGAAGAAAGGATCAGAAAACTAGAAGACAGGTCATTAGAAATTAGTCAGTCAGAGGAGAAAAAAAATTAAAAGAGGGAAGAAAGCCTAAGGGACTTTTGGGTCAACAGCAAGTGAATAAATATAGACATATGGGAGTCCTAGAAGCACAAAAGAGAGAGAAAAAGCTCATTCAAATAAATAATGGCTGAAAAGTCCCCAAATCTCAAGAAGAAAATGGACATCCAGATCTGGGAAACCCAAAATATACCAAATAATATGAAACCAAATAAATCTACAGTGAGGCACATAATAGAAATTTCAATATATCTTAACAGTTGAAAGAAAAAAATGCCTGCCAAGAATACTATACCTGGTAAAGCTGTCTTTCAAAAATGAAAGAGAAATAAAGACTTTCTTAGAAAAACAAAAGCTGAAGGAGTTCACCACTAGACCTGTCTTATAAGAAATGATAAAGGGACTCTTCAAGATGGAAATAAAGGATGCTAAAGAGCAACACACTTGCTTAAGAAAGCCAAAATTCATTGATAAGGGTAAATACATAACAAATACAGAGTACTGTATTATTGTAATGATGATAGGTAAATCACTTTGAATTCTGATATAAAAATTAAAGGACAAAAGCATTAAAAATAACCATACTAAAAACTTATTAGTGGATGCACAATATACATAAATGTAAGTCGTGAAATCAATATTATGAAGTGTGTCTGTGGGAAGAAGTAAACATGTAGTTTCTGTATATGATTGAGGTTATTGTCAACTTAAAATGGACTGTTATATTTTGTATAAACCCCATGGTAACCACAAGGAAAATAGGAAAATAGAAGTTACACAAAAGAAAAAGAAGGAAGTAAAGTACATCAATACAAAAGAAATCAATGAAACACAAAGAAAGACAGAAAGGAAAAGAGGGACAAAAAGAACTATAAGGCAAACAGAAAACAACGAACAAAATGACAATAATAAATCCTTATCTATCTGATTACTTAATTTTTTCTGACAGTTTTTTAAGTTTATTTTACAATCAGAAGATAGTTCTCATCCATATTCACTGTCTGTAGATGTTTTAGTGTCATGACTGGTACATAGGTAACCAATGTATAGAGCTTGCTTGGTGAATCTTTATCCTCACTATAGTTTCTGGACGACTGCACACAGATATCGTATGGAACACCTTATCTCTTTGGCCCAGATAGCTTTGTTGAAGCTAATGTCAATGCGCACATCTGGAGTTCCCATTACTTTCATGGCAAGTTTCCAGGTCTTCTTGAGTGATCAAGGGGCACACTTTTAAAAGTTCATCTCATGGACGCATATCTGAATGTTCAGATCTATTCTCTGGTCACTTCCTTGTTGATGGCAGAACAGCTCTTCTTTTCACCAACTGTCTTTGGGAGAATCTTAAAGTCAGGCCTAAGTTATATAGGAAGGGAGTAATTATATTAAATATACATACAATAAACTCACCAATCAAAAGATATAGAGTGGTTGAGTGGATTAAAAAACAAGATCCAACTAATAGGCTATCTGCAAGAAACCCACTTTAGATTTAAAGATACACGTAGGCTAAAAGCAAAAGGATATTCCATGTAAATGACAAAGAACAGAACATAGGTGACTTTATTTATATCACACGAAATAGATTTTTTAATTAAAAATTGTCATAAGAGACTAAGAACATTATATAATATTACAGGGATCAGTTCAATAGGAAACTGTAAAATTTATAAATATATGTGCAACCAAGATAAAGCAGCTAAATATATAAAACAAATATTGACATAATTGAAGGGAGAAATAGATAGCAATGCAACAGGAGTAGGAGACTTAAATGTTCCATTTTCAACAATGGACAGATCAACCAGGCAGAAAATCAACAAAGAGCAGACTAGAACAACACTATAGACCAAATAGACCTAACAGACATATATAGAACATTCCACCAAATATCAACAGAATATACATTCTTCTCAAACATACATAAAACATTCTCAGGATACATAACATATTAGGTCATAAAATAACTTGTAACAAGTTTAAGAAGATTGAAATTGTAACAAGTATCTTTTCCAACCAGAATGGAAGGAAATTAGAAACCAATAGCAGATGAAAAACTTGAGTTCTCTCTAATATGTGGAAATAAATGACACTTTTAGAGATCTTGTCAAGAAAATGGAATAGACAGACTCTGAACTCACCTCCTCCCATGAACACAACCAGGTTATGACTATTCTTGGGAAAATTACCACTGAGAGAGACCTGAAAATTGGATAAAAAGAACCCTCACAACAAGGGATGGTCCTGACTGAGAGAAATTTCTTTCTGGAGAGAAAAAAGTCACCTTTGTGAGCCACAGAACTTCACAGCTGGCCCAGTGAGAGGAAGCCTAAGGTATGCAACCATCTCTGGATTAGTGGGAACCAGAGCAGGGGCGCATTACTGCTATAACCATCCTTTGGACTCAGAACAACTGAGATGAGTGTCATAATATCTGCCTTTGCTGCGTATTAACTACAAGGGGAACTACCCCCAGAAAAGCTATGGGACATAAGTGAAAAAACTCAGTTCTTAAAGGGCCCAAGCGCACATTCACTTGTTTCAGGAAGCAACCTAAAATCACCAGCAAGAAAGGTGCACAGTCCTTTGGAGAAAAGAGACTCACCTGGTAGGCTCTGGGTGCATCCCAGTGAGAGGTGAGGCTTCTCTGCGGACTGAGACATTGACAGCAGCCATTATTGTGACCTAGTAGAGGCATGATGACACAGACACTGGCAGATACCATTGGAGTTCTTCCCCTGGCCTGATAGCCCAGGGTCTGCCCCCTCGACTAGAACACCAATTTGATCCAGCTCACCCAGGGCAGGCAGCCTGTCCTAAAGACTGGCCCCATTCAAAAGCAAGCCCTAAGCTACTTGTTGGCCTTCATAGACTGGGTGCCTCAATCCTCTGCCTGTGATCCTCTGCAGGCAAGTGAGTGTGTCCACCTCTTTAAGGTAGGGCATGAATGAGGAGCATGTGGATTGTGGGAGGCATTACTGGAGAGTGTGGGGGACTCTGCAGTGGGGCAACTGGGTATACTCCAGGGGGTTGAGACATGTGCATGAGCCAGGACTGTGCTGACAGTGTGTGCAGACCTGTGGGGGTGGGGTTTATCAATAGCAGAACACCTGTGCTTCTCAAACAGACTCATAGGGGATCAGCCCCACATTTCAAAGCCTGAAACAATTGGGTGCTCCCATGCCTGAGGACCAGCCTCACTCAGCTGCAATCCTGAGAGAGGTGACAACAGCCTTGCAGGCCTGAGGCCTACATCAATTGTAAGCACCAGAAACTAGCTACCAGCCACACTGGGGGCCTACTGAATTAACAGAAAAACTGAAACAGTGGTATGCTATTAGCTGTTGCATGCAACTGTGCTGGGGCTCCCCAAACCCAACTGACAAACAGCTGGCTGGGGGAGGGGGGAACAAAGACTCCCTGAGTACATGCAGGAAGAGTAATCCTGCCACAGCAGGACACATGTATCCCACACAGGGATCACTCCTGCAACATTAGGACTGGTGACAAGTAAGAAGTATAATGCTGGGCCTCAAAATGTGTCTCTTACATAAGGCCACTTCTCCAAGATCAGGAGACATAGCTGACCCACCTAATACATAGATATAGTCACAGAAGAAGAGGCAAAATGAGGAGGCAAAGGAATATGTTCCAAGCAAGGGAACAGGACAAAACCCCAGAAGAATAACTAAATGAAACAGAAACAATCTACCTGACAAAAAGTTCAAATAAAAAGTCATAAGGATGCTCACTGATCTTGGCAGGAGACTGGATGAACACAGTTAGAACGTCAACCAAGTGTTCAAAAAATAAAAAAGAATGAATCAGAAATGAATAATACAATACTGGAAATGAAAAATTCACTAGAAGGACTCAGTAGCAGAGTATATGATACAGAAGAATGGATCAGCGAACTGTATGAAAGACTAGAGGAAACCACCCAAGCTGAACAGATAAAAGAAAAAAGAATTAAAAAGAATGAGGACAGTCTAAAGGAACTCTGGGACAACATCAAGTGAATTAACATTCATATTATATGTGTCCAAGAAGGAGAAGAGAGAGACAAAGGGGCAGAGAATTTATTTGAAGAAATAATAGCTGAAAACTTTCCTAGCCTAAGGAAGGAAGCAGACATCCAACTATAGGAAGCACAGAGAGCAACAACCAAGATAAACCCAAAGGGACCCACACCAAGACACACTATAATTAAAATGTCCAAAATTCAAAATAAATAGAGAATCCCAAAAGCCATAAGTGAGAGGGAACAAGTGACATACAAAGGAAACCACACAAGGCTATCAGCTGCCTTCACAGCCCAAACCCTACAGGCTAAAAAGGAGTTGCATGATATATTTAAAGTGGTGAAAGGAAGAAAACTACAGCCAAGAATACTCTACATGGTAAGATTATCATTCAGAATGTAAGTAAAAGATAAAGAATTTCCCAGATTATTGAAATTAAAAATTAAATGAGTTTATCACCAAGAAACCACTTCTACAAGAAATGCTAAAGGGACTAATTTGAGTGGGAACTATAGAGACCATAAACTCAATATAGATTGCTATATATGTAGATTATTATATATGAACCTCATGGTAATCACAAACCAGAAACCTATAATAAATGAACAAATAACTAAGAGAAATAAAGAAAACATATTACTAAGGAAAGCCATCAAACCCCAATGGAAGAGAGAAAGAGAAGAAGAAAGGAACAGACAACTACTAAAACATCCAGAAATAGTAAGAAAATAGCAATAAATTCATATTTATCAATAGCTACTTTAAATATCAATGGACCAAATGCTCCAATCAAAAGGCATAGTGTGGTCAATTAGATAAAAAAAAAAAACAAGACCCATATATATGCTGTGTACAAGAGACACACTTCAGACCAAATACACTCACAAACTGAAAGGGAAGGGATGGAAAAAGATACTGCATGCAAATGGCAAAGAAAAAAAAGTGGGGGTAGCAACACTTATATCAGATGAAATAGACTTTAAAACAAATATTGTGGGGGCTGGCCCCGTGGCCGAGTGGTTAAGTTCATGCGCTCCGCTGCAGGCAGCCCAGTGTTTCGTTGGTTCGAATCCTGGGCACAGACATGGCACTGCTCATCAAACCACGCTGAGGAGGCGTCCTACATGCCACAACTAGAAGGACCCACAATGAAGAATATACAACTATGTACTGGGGGGCTTTGGGGAGAAAAAGGAAAAAAATAAAATCTTTTAAAATACAAAAACAAATATTGTAACAAGAGTCAAAGAAAGGCACTACATAATGATAAAGGGAAGAATCCAACAAGATGATATAACACTTGTAAATATCTATGCACCCAACATGGGAGCACCTAAATGTATAAGACATTATTAACAGTCATAACAGGAGAAATATACAGTAATACAATTATAGTAGGGGACTTTAACACTCCACTTACACCAATGGGTAGATCATGCAAACAGAAGATCAATAAGGAAACTTTGGCTTAAATGACACATTAGATCAGATAGACTTAGTAGATATAGAGAGAACATTCCGTACAAAAACTGCAAAACACACATTCTTTTCAAGTGCTCATGGAATGTTCTCCAGGATTGGTCACATATTAAGCCACAAAACAAGTCTCAATAAATTTAAGAATATCAAAATAATACCAAGCATCTTTTATGACCACAAAAGTATGAAACTAGAAATCAACTACAGGAAGAAAATCAGAAAAGCCACAAATATGTGGAGATTCAGGAAAATGCTACTGAACAACGACTGGGTCAATGAAGAAATTAAAGGAGAATTCAAAAGAATACCTGGAGACAAATGAAAATGAAAATACGACATACCAAAATCTTTGGGTTACAGCAAAAGAGATTCTATGAGGGAAGTTTATAGCAATTCAGGCCTACATCAACAAACAAGAAAAATCTCAAATAATTTAACAATGCACCTAAAAGAGCTCGAAAAGAAGAAGAAGAAAGGAAATTATAAAAATCAGAGCAGAAATAAATGAAATAGGGACTAAAAACACAATAGAAAAAATAAAGGAAACCAAGAGCTAGTCCTTTGAAAAGATAAACAAAATTGGCAAACCTTTAGCTAGACTCATCAAGAAAAGAAAAACAAGGCTCAAGTAAATAAAATCAGCAATGAAAGAGGAGACATTACAATGGACACCTCAGAAAAACAAAAGATTATAAGAGAATACTATGAAAAGCTATACACCAACAAATTGGATAATCTAGAAGAAATGGACAAATTCTTAGAATCATACAACCGTCCAAATCTGAATCAAGAAGAAGTAGAGAATTTGAATAAACCAATCAGCAGTAACAGGATTGAAACAGTCATCAAAAACCTCCCCCAAAATAAAAGTCTATGACCAGATGGCTTCCCAGGTATATTCTACCAAACATTCAAAGAAGACTTGATACCTATCCTTCTCAAACTCTTCCAAAATATTAAAGAGGAGGCAAAGCTTCCTAGCTCATTCCATGAAGCCAAAATTGCCCTGATAGGAAAACCAGACAAGAATGACACAAAAACAGAAAATTACAAGGCAATACCACTGATGAACATAAATGCAAAAATACTCAACAAAATACTAGCAAATTGAATGCAACGATACATTAAAAATCATACACCATGATGAAGTGGGATTCATTCCAGGGATGCAGGGGTGGTTCAACACCAACAAATCAATCAATATGATACACTACATTTACAAAAGGAAGAATAAAAATCACATGTTCATGTTAATAGATGCAGAGAAGGCATTTGACAAACTATATCATATATTTATGATAAAAACTCCAGATAAAATAGGCATAGAAGGAAAATACCTCAACATAAGAAAGGGTATATATGACAAACCCACAGCTAGCATCATTCTCAGTGGAGAAAAAATGAAAGCTATCCCTCTAAGAACAGGAACCAGAAAAGGATGTCCACTTTCACCACTCTTATTTAACATAGCATTGGAAGTCTTAGCCAGAGCAATCAGGCAAGAAAAAGAAATAAAAGGGATCTAAATTGGAAAAGAAGATGTGAAACTGTCACTATTTGCAGATGATATGATTTTATATACAGAAAATCCTAAAGAATCCACTAAAAGTTTTTTAGAAATAATAAATGAATATAGTCAAGTTGCAGGATAAAAATCAACATACAAAAATCAGTTGTGCTTCTATACACTAACAACAATGTAGCAGAAAGAGAAATTAAGAATACAATCCTTTTTACAGTTGCAAACAAAGGAATGAAATACATTGGAATAAATTTACCCCAAGATGTGAAAGATCTGTACATTGAAATCTACAAAACATTGTTGAAAGAAATTTAACAAGTCACAAAGAAATGGAAAGATATTCCGTGCCCTTGGATTTGCAGAATTAACATAGTTAAAATGTCCATGCATCCAAAAGCAATCTATAGATTCAATGCAATCTCTATCAAAGTTCCAACAACATTTTTCACAGAAATAGAACAAAGAATCCTACAATTTATATGGTACAACAAAAGATCCTTAAGAGCCAAATGAATCCTGAGACAAAAGAACAAAGCTGAAAGTATCACACTTCCTGATTTCAAAACAAACTAAAAAACTATAATAACCAACACAGCATGGAAATGGCACAAAAACAGACACACAGATCAATTGACCAGAATCACGAGCCCAAAAATAAACCCACACATCTATGGACAGCTAATTTTTGACAAGGGAGCCAAGAACATACAATGGAGAAGCGAAAGTCTCTTTAATAAGTGGTGCTGGATAAACTGGACAGCCACATGCAAAAGAATGAAAGTAGACAAATTATCTTACACCATACACAAAAATCAACTCAAAATGGATTAACGACTTGAATGGAAGAACTGAAACCATTAAACTTCTAGAAGAAAACACAGGCAGTACGCTCTTTGACAGCAGTCTTAGCAGCATCTTTTTAATATACCATGTCTTATCAGGCAAGGGAAACAATAGAAAAAATAAACAAATGGGACTACATCAAACTAAAAGTCTTCTTCACAGGAAAGGAAACAAGCAGCAAAACAAAAAGACAATCTAATGATTGGGAAAAGATATTTGCAAGCCATATATCAGATAAGAGGTTAATATCCAAAATATACAAAGAACTCATACATCTCAACAACAAAAAAACTAACAACCCAATTAAAAAATGGGCAAAAGATCTAAACAGAGATTTCTCCAAAGAAGATACACAGGTGGCCAACAGGCACACGAAAAGATGTTCAACATCATTAACTATCAGGGAAATGCAAATCAAAACTACAATGAGCTATCACTTCACTCCCGTCAGAATGGCTATAATTAACAAGACAGGAAACAGCAAATGTTGGAGAGGATGTGGAGAGAAGGGAACTCTCGTACACTGCTGGTGGGATTGTAAACTGGTGCAACCACTATGGAAAACAGGATGGAGTTTCCTCAAAAAATTGAGAAGAGATCCAGCTATTCCACTGCTGAGTACTTATCCAAAGAATGTGAAAACAGGAATACATAAAGATACATGTACCCCTCTGTTCATTGCATCATTATTCACAATAGCCAAGACTTGGAAACAACCTAGGTGCCCATCAAGGGACGAATGGATAAAGAAGATGTGGTGTATATACACAATGGAGTACTACTTAGTCATAAGGAATGATGAAATCCAGCCATTTGTAATAACATGGATGGACCTTGAGGATATTGTGCTAAATGAAATAAGTTACAGGGAGAAAGTCAAATACCGTCTGATCTGACTCAGAAGTAGAAGATAAAAACAACGATAAACAAACACATATCAACAGAGATTGGATTGGTGGTTACCAGAGGAGAAGGGGGAGGTTGAAAGGTGTGATTAGGCACGTGGTGATGTATTGTAATTAGTCTTTGGCTGGTGAACATGATTTAATCTACACAGAATTCAACATATATTATGATGTATACTTGAAATTTATATAATGCTATAAACCAATGTCACTGCAATAAAAAAATAGAAAAATAAAATGACACTTTTGAACAAGCGAGTCAAAGAAGAAATCAAACTGTAAATAAGAAAATATCTTGAGAGAAATTAAAATGAAATTCTAATCACATGATCCTATTAATAGATACAGAAAAGGCATTTGACAAAATTTAACACCCTTTCATACTAAAATCTCTCCACAAACTAGGTAGAGAAGAAACATACCTCAATGAAATAAAGTCCATATATGACAAGCATGCAGCTAAAATCATGTTCAACTGTGAATAACTGAAAGCTGTTCCTCTAAGATCAGATGCAAGGCAAGGATACTCATTCTCAACACTTCTATTGAATGTAGTACTGTGAGCCCTGACCAGAGAAATTGGGCAAGAAAAATTAATAAAAACATCCATACAAGAAAGGAGGAAGTAAAATTATCTCTGCTCAGAACATCATCTTATATGTAGAAAACCCCAAAGACTCAAAAAAATAAGCACTGTTAGAAGAATAAATGAATTCAGTAAATTGGCAGGATACAAAATAATAATGCAAAGATCAGTTGCATTTCTATACATCAACAACATATGATCCAAAAGGGAAATTAAGAAAATAATCTGATTACTATAACATCAAAAAGAACAAACACTTAAGAATAAACGTAAGTAAGGAGGTGAAAAACTTGTACACTGAAAGCTATGAATTGATGAAAGAAGTTAAAGAATACACCTATAACGGAAAGACTTCCTGTGTTCATGGATTGGCAGGCTTAATATCATTAAAATGTCCATACTACCCAAAATGATCTACATATTCAAAGCAATCTCTTTCAAAATCCCAATACCTTTTTCACAGAAAGAAAAAAAGTCTTAAATTGTGTATGAAACCACAAAAGATGCCAAAAAGTCTAAACAAACTTAAGAAAAACCTGTATGTATCATACTTCTTGATTTCAAAACATATTACGATCAATAGTAATCAACACATTATACTACTGGCATAAAGACAGGCACATAGAACAATGGAACAGAATAAAAATCCCAGAAACAAATGTACACATCTATGATCAATTGATCTTTGACAAGAATAGCAGGAATACATAATGGGGAAAAGATAGTCCCTTCAACAAATGATTTTGGGAAAACTGAATATCCATGTGCAAATGAATGAATGTGTACCCATATCTCACACCGTATACAAAATTCAACTAAAAATGGATTGAAGACTTAAAATTAAGCCCTGAAACTAAAAATCCTGGAGAAAGCATAGGGTAAAAACTGTGATTTTGATCTTTGCAATGGTTTCATGATATGACACAAAAAGCAGGGGCAACAAAATTAATATTAAACAAGTGGGACTATGTCAAACTAAAGAGCTTCTGCACAGCAAAGGAAACAATAGAGGGAAAAAGTAACTATAGAATGGAAGAAAATAGTTGCCAACTATATATCTGATAAGGCGTTAACCTCCAAAGTATATAAGGAACTCTTAAAGCTCGTTAGCAAAATAATAATAATAATAATAATTTTAAAATGGGTTAAATACTTGAATAGAATTTTCCCCAAAGAAGACATACAAATGGCCAACAAATGTGTGTAAAGATGCTAAAAGTCACTAATCATCAGGAAAATGTAACTCAAAAACACAAAAATACTTCACACTTTTTAGGATGGCTATTACCATAAAAAAAAGAAAATAAAGAAAAACAACAAGAATTGGCAAGGATGTGTAGAAATTGTAACCCTTGAATGCTTTTGATGGGAATGCAAAATGGTATTCCCAAGCATATGTTTCTACCTTGGATATTTATCCAAAAGAATTGAAATTACAATCTCAAAGAGATAGTACAACCTCAATGTTAATTGAAGTGCTATTTACAATAGCCAAAATGTGGAAGAAACCTAAATACCCATCAACAGATGAATGGATAAAGAAAATGTGGTATATCTGTGTGATGGAATATTATTCACCCTTAAAAAAGAAGAAAATCAAGTGATGTCAGCAAAATGGTGGTATAAGAGTTTCTGGCACTCCTCCCCCCAAAACCACCAATATGAACAAATATCTGTGCATGAAAATACCCTCACAAGAGCCAAAGATTCCAAGTGAAGGGCTACATCATCCGGGTGAAGCACAGAAATAAGAAAGGACACATTGAGGAAGGTAGGAAAGATAGATTCACAATACTGCCATCACCCCTCCTCCAAGCCTGGGAAGACCAGCATGAAGAGGCACAACTCTCCATGGGAGGAGAGCAAAATAAGCACTTGACGTCACTGTGGACCCCAGAGGTATCCCACCCCAGCACCAGGCTGACTCTTTTTGGCCTAGGTGGTTTCCTGCAGGCTCCCATAAACACTAGTCCTAGAGTAACTTGATGCCTGCCATCTTCATCAGCCCTAGGTGGATCCTTAGCAACAGGCTCCAGGTGGGCTCTTACAAATCCAGGCATCTGGCTCACTCGTGCCTGCTGGCTCCAGTGGCCTGAGTAGCTCTTGCTGACTGAAGCGGCTCCCATGGCATCAGGCCTGAGCAGGCTCCCATGAACCCTAGCAAAAGATTCACCCCAATTCTTGTCAGTTTCCATGGCCCCAGAGAGCTCCTGTGGCCCTACACTCCTGACAGTCTATAAACTGTGGCTTTGGACCCACCTAGGCATTGATGGAGCCCTTGGTACCAGGCTTTCAGTGGGTTCCTGTTACCTCAGGCTCATGGTTCAGCTCAGTGCTGGCTGGCCTATGGGGCCTCAGGATGTTCCCATGGCACCAGTCCCCCAGAAGTCTCCTGAGAACTCCAGCTATCAGCACATCTAAGTCCAGATCCCACAGACTTAGACTCCAGATGAGCTTTCTTGGCACCAGGTTCCCAGGTCACCTCAGCAACAGCCCAGCCTCTGTGGTCCCAGGCTCAAGGCTTGTTCCTAGGGATCCAGGCTTCTAGTCTATCCCAGCACTAGACTGGCCCTCACAGACTCAATCTCCAGGTCAGCCCAAGGCCTCAGTTTACAGACCAATTCCTGTGGCCCCAGGCTCCAGGACCACCCTAAAACCAGACTGGCCCCCATGGCACTAACCTCTAGGCCATCTCCTACAAAATTAAGCTCCTATCCCATCCTAGTACTAGACTTGCCCCTGTAGACCCAGACCTTGGTCCCACCCCAGTGATCCCAGCCACCTGATTGGCCCCTGTGATTCCAGGACCCAGGTCCACCCACACAGACCCAGGCCCCAGGACTATCATCAGAGACTCAAGTGCCAGGCCCACTCTAGTAAACCAGACTCCAGGCCTACCCCTGCAGAGCCAGCCACCAGGCTCATCCCCTGTGAACCTAATCATTAGGCCTGCTCACCTGCTGAACCAAACACCAGACCTGTGGGCCTGAGTAATCCAGCAGCAAGCCTGCCTGTATACACCACGGGATGGCTCACTCTGAATCTCTGGGCAGGCTACCTGATGAATGGTTCTCTGGCCAAAGTTGGCCAGAAAGACTGGAAGAGGTACTTACTTCCTCAAATGCATGGACATCAACACAAGGCCACAAGGATCATGAGTAATCGATGAAACATAACACCAATAAAGGAAACTAAAAAAACTCCAACGCCTGACCCTAAACAAAGTGGAGATCTCTGAACTATATGACACAGAATTCAGTTTAATCCTCTTAAAAAATTTAGTGAACTACAAGAAAACACAGACAACTAAATGAGGTTGGGAAAACAATGCATGAAAGAAATGAGTTCTGCAAAGAAATAAAACCATTAAAAATAACCCCAGAAATCCTACAGTTGAAGAATACAATGACTAAATGGAATAGTTCAATACACAGGTCCAACAGCAGACCCAGCCAAGCAAAAGAAAGAATTAGTGAACCAGAAGGCAGGTCACTGGAAATCATCCAATCAGAGGTCAAAAAGAAAAAAAGAACAAAAAGAGTGAAGAAAGCCTACATGAATTATGGGATATAATTAAAACAAACAATCTATGCTTTATGCGAGTTCCAGATGGAGAAGAGAGAGAGAGAAAAGTGCAGAAAGTTATTTAAAGTAACAATAACTGAGACCTTCTCAAATCTGGAGAGAACTTTGGACTTCCAAGGTCGGGAAACTAATAGGTAACCCCAAAATTTCAACCACAAATGATCTTCTCTAAGATATATTATAACAAAACTGTCTATAATCAAAGATAAATAGAGAATTTTCAAAGCAGCAAGAGAAAAAAAAAACATTTCTCACATAGAAAGGAACTCCCATAAGACTATCAATGTATTTCTCAGCAGAAAACTTGCAGGCCTGGGAAGGTGGGATGAAAGTAGGACTAAAACAAACTAAAAAGAATCTGCATAGCAAAAGAAGCAATCAAGAAAATAAAAAGGCATTTGTAGAATTCGAGAAATATTTGTAAATCCTATATCTGATGAGTTATTATCAAAACTATGTAAAAAACTCATACTACTCAATAACAAAAATGAAAAATCTAATTGAAAGTGGGCAGAAGAACTGAATACACATTTTTTCAAAGTAGACATACAAAGGCCAACAGATACATGAAAAAGTGCTCAACATCATTAATCATCAAGGAAATGACAACCAAAACCACAATGATATAACATCACATTTTTTAGGATGGCTATCATCAAAAAGACAAGAGATAGCAAGTGTTGGCAAAGATGTAGAGAAAAGGGAACGTTTGTGCACTGGTGGAGGGAATATAAATTGGTACAATCAATATGTAAAATAGCTTGAAGTTTGCTCAAAACCTTAAAAATAGAACTACCATATGATCCAGGAATCTCACTTCTGGATATATATTCTAAGGAATAGAAAATAGGATGTCAAAGAGACATCTGCACTACCATGTTCATTGCAGCATTATTCACAATAGCCAAGATTTGGAAAGAAGCTAAGTGCCTGCCAAGAGATAAATGAATAAAAAAGATGTGATATATATATATATGCATATATGTGTACGTGTGTGTGTGGGTGTGTGTGTCTAAACACACACACACACACAGAATATTACTCAGCCATGAAAAAGAAGAAAGTTCTATCACTTGAGAGAACATAGATGAATCTTGTGGACATCGTTATGCTAAGTAAAGTAAGTCATCCAGAGAAAGACAAATACTGTATTATTTCACTCATATGTGGGATCTATGCAAACCACATCATAGAAACAGAGAATAGAGTGGTGGTTACTAGGGACTGGGTGAAAGGAAAATAAGATGTTAGCCAAAAGGCACGAACTTCCAGTTATAAGATGAATAAATTCTGGGGACCTAATATACAGCATGGTGATTATAGTTAGTGATATTGTATTAAATACTTGAAAGTTTCTAAGAGAGTAAATCTTAAATGATTTACCACAAAAAATAAATGGTAATTTTATAACATGATGGAGGTATTATCTAATAGTATTGTGCTAATCATTTTGCATTAGGGTATCAAATCAACACATTCTGCACTTTAAAATTACACAACATTATTTATCAACTATATCTTAATAAAGTTGGGAAAGATTAACCTTCATTATAAAAGTAGAACAAAAGAGGAACCAACATATGCGTTATGGGAATTCTAGAAAAAGGGAGAGAGAGAGAGATAGAGGCAGAGACTTTATGTGAACAAATAATAGCTGAAAAACTCTCCAAATTTGAGGAAAGACGTGGATGTACATATACAAGAAACTTCTATTATCCCAAGTAGGATAAACTCAAAGAGTCCCATACTGAGACACTTTAAAATCAAATATTCAAAAGAAAACACAAAGAGAAAATCTTGAAATTATCGAGAGAAAAGTAACCCATCACATAGAAGGGATCCTCAATAAGATGCTTAGCAGAAATCTCAGCAGAAACCTTACAGGCCAGAAGATTGTGGGATAATAGATCGAAAGTTCTAAAAGAAAAATCCTGTCAATTGAGAATTGTATATTCAGCAAAATTGTCATTCAAAAATGAAGGAAAAATTAAAACATTTCCAGATAAACAAAAATCGAGAGAGTTCATTAGCACTACACCTGTATTACAAGCAATGCTATAGTAAGTCCTTCAGATTGAAATGAAATGATGCTAGATAGTAACTGAAGTCATACAATAATATAAACTTCTCCAGTAAAGTAAATATAAGGACAAATATAAAAACCATTATTACTGTAATTTTGATTTGTAACTCCACTTTTTTATTCTTTTACAGGATATAAAAAAGAAAACTATAAATATATCTATGTGAATGGATGCACAATACTTAAAGATGAAATACAGGGCATCAATAATAATGGGGGTGAAATGTAAACAAGTTCTTGTGTACAATTTAAGTAAAAATGGATTTTTATAATTTTAGGATGATATATGAAATCTCAATGGGAACTACAAAGAAAATATCTGTAAAATATATACAAATGGAAATGAGAAATGAATTAAAATAGGTCACAAAAAATCAACTAAACACAAAGAAAGATAACAAGAGAAGAAATGAAGGACAAAAAAACCTACAAGACATACAGAAAACAAATAACAAAATGGTAACATTAAGTCTTTTGCTATCAGTTATTACATTACGTGTAAATGGATTAAACTCCCAAACAAAAGATATACGTTGGGAGAATGAATTTAAAAACCAGAATCAAACTAGACTGTACAAGAGACTTAATTTAGATCTCAGGACACATGTAAGTTGAATGTGAAAGGACTGACAAAGTTATTCCATGAAAATAGTAATCATAACAGAGAAAAGATGGCTAAACTAGTATCAGACAAAATATACTTTAAATTAAAAAAACTGTTATGAGAGAAAAGAAAGGATATTATATAATAATGAAAGGTTGAATTCACCAAGAGGATGTAACTATTATAAACATATATTCAACAAACATCAGAGCTCCTAAATATATGAAGGAAACATTGATGGAATTGAAGGGAGAAATAGAAATCTCAAAAATTGTAGTAGGAGACTTCAATATCCCATTTTCAATAATGGATAGAAGAACCACATAAAAGATCAATAAGGAAATAGAGAAATTAAACAACACTATAGACAAATTGGACTTAGACGTATGTAAAATACTCAACAATAAGAGAAGGCATATTTTTCTCAACTGCACGTGGAACATTCTCTGAGATATAATATATGTTAAAACACAAAGTGATTTCTTAAAAGTGTCAAAAGATTGAAATTATATAAACTATCTTTTCTAATTGCCATGGAATAAAACTAAAAGTCATTAGCTGAGGGAAAACCAGAAAATACAAAAACATATGGAAATTAAACAATAAACTTTTAAACAACCAATGGGCCAAAGAGGAAATCACAAGAGAAATTAGAAAATATCTCAACAGAAATGAAAATGAAAACACAACACACCAAACATATGGGATACAGCAAAATCAGGGCTAATTATAACTATAATTAGTAACTGCAATTTATAAACATATAAATGTAATTTAGCAATATATAAAACATAGATGTGCAATATATAAATGTAATTTATTAGCTGGAAATTTTAAGTATAAATTTATAACAGGGAAATTTGTAACTGTAAATCCTTGCCTTAAAAGAGAAAATATCTGAAATCAACAACCTAAATTTATGCCTTAAGGAAGTAGTAAAAGAAGAAAATACTAATTCCAAAGCTACTACAAGATGGAACTAAAAAATATTGGAGCAGGAATGTTTTAGAAAATAGAGAATTCAAAAACAATAGAGAAAATCAATGAAATTAAGAATTAGTTCTCTGAGGGGCCAGCCCGGTGGCGCAGTGGTTAACTGTGCACATTCCTCTTTGGCGACCTGGGGTTTGCCGGTTCAGATCCCGGGTGCAGACACGGCACCACATGCCAGGCCATGCTGTGGTAGGCGTCCCACATATAAAAAGTAGAGAAAGATGGGCACCAACGTTAGCTCAGGGCCAGCCTTCCTCAGCAAAAAAGAGGAGGATTGGTGGCAGATGTTAGCTCAGGGCTAATTTTCCTCAAAAAAAAAAAAAAAGAATTAGCTCTTTGAAAAGGTCAGGAGGATTGAAAAACCTTCAGCTAGGAGTGACTAAGAAAAAAAGATTCAAATAGTTAAAAGCAGGAATGAAAGAGGGGACTTTGTTATCTATTTTACAGAAATAAAAAGGATTATAAGAGAATATGTTGAACAATTATATGCCAACAAATCAGATAACCTAGATGAAATGGAAAAATTCCTGAAAAATCACAACCTACCCAAACTGGATTATGAAGAAATACAAAATCTGAACAGACTTACTGCTAGTAAGGAGATTGACTCAGCAATCAAAAACATTCCAACAAAGAAAAGCCAAGGAACAGATGACTTCACTGGTGAATTCTACCAAACATATAGAGAAGAACAAACACCAAACCTCTTCAAATTCTTCTGAAAAATTTTAGAGGATGGGAGACTGAAAACTCATGTTATGAGGCCAGCATTACCCTGGTATCAAAGTCAGAAAAAGGCATTACAAGAAAAGAAAACCACAGAACAATATCTCAGATGAATATTAATGCAAAAATCCTCAACAAAATACTAGCAAACAGAATTCAACAGCACGTTAAAAGATTTATACAACACGACCCGCTGGGATTTATTCCTGGAATGCAAAGATGTGTTTTAACATACGAAAATCAGCATAATATAACACATTACTAGAATGAAGGGAAAAATGCACAATCATGTCAATTAATGCAGAAAAAGTGTTTAACAAAATTCAATACTCTTTCATGATAGAAATTCTCAATAAACTAGGAAGAGAAGGAAACTACATCAACATAACAAAGAGTGTAAATGAAAAACCCACAACAAACATTATACTTAATGGTGAAAAACTGACAGCTTTCCATCTAAGATCAGAAACAAGACAAGGATGCTTGTTTTCACTTCTATTCACCATAGTATTTGAAGGCTTAGCCAGAGCAATTAGGCAAGAAAAAGAAATAAAAGTCCTTCAAATCAGAAAGGAAAAAGTAAAATTATCTCTTTCACAGGCAATAACTTTTATTTCTAGAACACTCTAAGGATTCCACACACACACGAAAAAAACCTTCACAAAAAATAAACAATTTCTGTAAAGTTGCAGAAGGGAAAATCAACACGCAAAAGTCCATTGCATTTCTATACGCAAACAATGAACAGTATACAAGAAAATTTAGAAAACACTTCCATTTACATTAGTATCAAAAAGAATAAAATACCTAGGAATAAATTTAATTCTGGAGGTTAAAGACCTGTACTCTAAAAACCCACAAAATGTTGCTCAAATAAATTGAAGACAATAATAAATGAAAAGACATCCTATGTTTGAGGACTGGAAGACTTAAAATTGTTAAGAGGTTAATACTACCCAATGCAATCTGCAGATTTAATGCAATCCCTATCAAAATCCTAATGGTGTTTTTGCAGAAATAGAAAAGTCCATCTTAAAATTCATATGGGACCTCAAGGGACCTATAATTGCCAGAACAGACTTAAAAAATAATTTTAAAAGTAGTAGATCTCACACTTTCTGATAACAAAACTTACTACAGTACTTGATTACTTACAGTAATCAAAACTATTTACTAGCCTAAAGACAGACATTTATACAAATGCAATAGAATAGAGAGTTCAGAAATAAAGCCTCATATATATGATCCAATGATTTTTGACAAGGTTGCTAAGACCATTTAATGAGGAAAGAAAGTCTTTCCAATAATTGATTCTGAGAAAACTGATGATCCACATGCAAAATAATGAATTTGGACTCTTACCTTGTATCAAATAAAAATTTACTCAAAGTTGATCAAAGATCTTAAAGTAAGAGCTAAAATTATAAAACTACTAGAAGAAAACATTGAGAACAAGCTTTATGACATTAGATTTTGCAATCATTTCTTGGACAAGACATCAAAGGCAAAGCCCCCCCAAAATTAAAAAATAGCTAACTTGGAATTCACCAAAATTGAAAACTAGAATAGGCATAGCAATCTAAGGGGGAGACAAAATTGGAATTGGAAATTGGAAGACTCACACTTCTTGGTTTAAAAACTTACTACAAAGGTACAGTAATCAAGCCTGTGTGGTACTGACATAAGTAGGGGCATGTGGATCAATGTGATAGAACTTAGAATCCAGAAATAAACCTGTACATTCATGGTCAATTGATTTTAAACAAGAAAGCGAGGACATTCAATGGAGGAAAAAATAGTATTTTCAACAAATAGTACTGGGACAAATGGATATCTACCTGTATATAATGAAATTTTACCTCTTCCTTAAACCACACACAGAAATTAACTCTATATGGATCATAAATATAAATGCCAGAGCTAAAAACATAAAATTCCCAGAAGAAAACATAGAAATAAAATACTCTTGAAATTGGATTTGGCAATGATTTTTTGGATATGACACCAAAAGTACAGGGAATAAAAGTATTAGATAAATTAGACTAAATAAAAATTTGAACCTTTTGCATATCAAAGGACCCAATCAATAGAGTAAAAAAGGCAATCCACAAAAATTGGAGAAAATATTTGCAAATCTTATATCTGATAAGAGATTAATATCCAGAATATACAATGAACTCCTACAACTCAACTGCAAACAAACAATGTGATTTAAAAACATGCAGGGGCCTGCCCCATGGCCAAGTGGTTAAGTTCATGCACTCCACTTCGGTGGCCCAGGGTTTCACCAGTTCAGATCCTGGGCATGGACCTAGCACCACTCATCAAGCCATGCTGAGGTGGCGTCCCACATAGCACAACCAGAAGGATCTACAACTACAATATACATCTATGTATGGGGGAGCCTTGGGGAGAAGAAAAAAAAAGAAAAAAACAAAGAAGATTGGCAGCAGATGTTAGCTCAGGTGCTAATCTTCAAAAAAAAAAATGTGCACAGCACTTGAATAGAAATTTCTCCAAGGAAGATGTACAAATGACCAAATAAGTACATGAAAAGATGCTCATCATCACTAATCATTAGGTAAATGAAAATCAAAACCAAAAGGAGATACCACTTCACACCCATAATAATGGCTACTATCAAAACAAACAAAGAATAACAAGTGTTGACAAGGATGTGGAGAAATTGGAACTCTTGCACACTGGTGGTGGGAATGTTAAATGGTGAAGCCACTATGGAAAAAAATTAAAAATATAATTACCATGTGATCCAACAATTCTAGCTTCTGCACAGCAAAGGAAACTATCAACAAAAAGACAGCTAAGAATTCGGAGAAAGATATTTGCAAATCACATATCTGATAAGAGGGCTAATATCCAAAATATATAAATAACGCACACAAGTCAACAATAAAAAAAATTAACAACCCAATCAAAAAATGGGAAGAGGATCTGAACAGACATTTTTCCAAAGAAGATGGACAGATGGACAACAGGCACATGAAAAGATGTTCAATATCAATATTAGGGAAATTCAAATCAAAACTACAATGAGATATCACCTCATGCCTGTCAGAATGGCTATAATTAACAGGACAAGAAATAACAAGCGTTGGAGAAGTTGTGGAGAAAAGGGACCTCTCATACACCACGGGTGGGAGTGTAAACTGGTGCAGCCACCATGGAAAACAGTATGGAAATTCCTCAAAAACTTAAGAATAGAACTACCGTATGATCCAGCTATTCCACTTCTGGGTATTTACCCAAAGAACACAAAAGCACAAATGCAAAAAGATATTTTCACCGCTATGCTTATTGCAGCATTATTCACATAACCAAGACTTGGAAACAACCTATGTGCCCATCAATAGGCAAATGGATAAAGAAAATGTGGTATATATACACAATGGGATACTTCTCAGCCATAAAAAAGATGAAATCTTGCCATTTGTGACAACATGGATGAAACTTGACGGCATTATGCTAAGCAAAATAAGTCAGATGGAGAAAGTCAAATACTGTATGATTTCACCCGTAAGCAGAAGATAAAAACAAGAACAATGAACAAACACATAGATATAGAGATTAGATTGGTTGTTATCAGAGGAAAAGGGAGAAGGGAGGAAGGAAAAAGGAGTGATAGGGCACACACGTACATGATGGATGGTAATTTGTCTTTGGGTGGTACACATGATGTAGCCTACACAGAAATCGAAATATAATGATATACACCTGAAATTTATATAATGTTATAAACCAATGTTACATCAATAAAAAAAAGATGAGAAAGATACAATACTCAGTAGTATACATTCCAAGAAGGCTGAAAAATGTGGGATCCAGTACACACATGGAGAGATTATCCCCTCCTCTCCAAGATGGCATATGGTTAAAAAACAGTTTGTGTGACTTTAGGGCAGTGGTTGAAGAAGCAGTCTTGGAGCCACATAGTATCCTCAAGATTCTCACAGTTTTTCCAGAAAAAAAAAGTTACAAAGAGAATTACCATGTGATCCAACAAGTCTACTTCTGGGTATACACCCAAATGAATTAAAACCAGGAACTTGGAGATATATTTGTGCGCTCATGCTTACAGCAGCATTATTCACAATAGCCAACAGGTAGAAGCAACTCAAGCATCAACAGACGAATAGATAAAATGTAGTTTATTAATACAGTGGAATATTAACCTTAAAAACGAAAGAGTTTCTGACATATGCTACAACTTGAATGAACCTTAAAGACATAGTGCTAAGTGAAACAATCCCTTCACAAAAGGAGAAATATTCTACGATTCCACTTATATGAGGTATTGAGAATAGTCAAATTCATAGAGACAGAAAGTAGAATGGTGGTTTTCAGGGGCTGAGGGAGGGAGGAATGGGGAGTTGTTATTTAATATGTACAGAATTTCAGTTTTACAAGATAAAATATGTTCTGGAGATGGATCCTGGTGATAGTTGCTCAGCAATATGAATGTACTTAATGTCACTGAACTATACACTTAAAATGGTTAAGACAGCATATTTTATGATAAGTGTATTTTACCACAACCTGGAAAAAACTTTTAAGGTCATGACAAAGAAATACGAGGAAACTGCCACATACTGTGGGAGACTAAGGAAATATGATGAATAAATGCAGTATGGTTGCCTGGATTGAATCCTAGAACAGAAAAGGGATATTAATGTGAATACTGGTGAAATCTGAATAATGTATGAGCTTTAGTTAATTATATTGTACCAATATTCTTATTTTGACAAATGTATCATAGTTATGATAACATTAGTAGAAAATGATTGTAAGATATTTAGGAACTCTGTACTATCTCTGCAACTTTTCTGTAACTGTAAAGGTACTTCAAAATTAAAATTTTATTTAAAAAATTATTTACAGGGCCAACCTCAATGGCCTAGTGGTTAAGTTCAGTGCCCTCTGCTTCAGCAGCCTGGGTTCGGATCCCCGGCACAGACATACACTACTCATCTGTTAGTGGCCGTGCTGCTTCCCCTCTGGTAACCACAATCTGTTTTCATCCTGAGACAAAAGAACAAAGTTCGAGGTATCACACATCCTGATTTCAAGATATACTACAAAGTCATAGTAATAAAAACAGCATGGTACTAGCACAAAAACAGACACACAGATCAATGGAACAGAATTGAGAACCCAGAAGTAAACCCACACATCTATGGATCTTTGCTAATCTTTGACAAAGGAGCCAAGAACTTACAATGGAGAAAGGAATGTCTCTTCAATAAATGATGTTGGGCAAACAGGACAACCACGTACAAAAGAGTGAAAGTAGACCATTATCTTATACCATACACAAAAATTAACTCAAAATGGATTAAAGATTTGAATGTAAGACCTGAAACCATAAAACTCCTAGAAGAAAACATAACTAGTACACTCGTTGACATCAGTCTTAGTATCTTTTTTAATACAATGTCTCCTCAGGCAAGGGAAACAAAAGAAAAAATAAACAACTGGGACTACATCAAACTAAAAAGCTTCTGCATGGAAAAGGAAACCATCAATAAAATGAAAAGACAACCTACCAACTGAGGGAAAATATTTGCAAATCACATATCTGATAAGGGGTTAATTTATAAAATATATAGAGAATACATACAACTCAACAAGAACAAAATGAACAACATGATCAAAAAACGGGAGAGGATCCGAACAGACATTTTTCCAAAGAAGATATATAGATGGCCAACAAGCACATGAATAGATGTTCACCACCACTAATTATCATGGAAATGCCAATCAAAACTACAATAAGATATCACTTCACACCTGTCAGAATGTCTATAATTAACAAGACAGGAAAAAATAAGTGTCGGAGAGGTTGTGGGGAAAAGGGAATCCTTACACCCTGCTTTGTGGGAATGCAAACTGGTTCAGCCACTATGGAAAGCAGTATGGAGATTTCTCAAAAAGTTAAATATAGGAATAATTTATGATCTAGTTATTCCACTTCCGGGTATTTATCCAAAGAACATGAAAAACTAATTCTAAAAGATGTATGCACCACTATGTTCATTACAGCATTATTCACAATAGTCAAGATTTGGAAGCAACCTAAGTGCCCATCAATGGATGAATTTATAAAGATGTAGTGTGTGTGTGTGTGTATATATATATACACACACACACAATGGGATATTACTCAGCCATAAAAAGGAAATTGTGCCACTTGTGACAACATGAATGGACATTGAGAGTATTATGCTAAGTCTGAAATAAGTCAGACAAAGATAATTATCATATGATTTCACTCATGTTATAATAATTTATATCCATAAGTTTTCTTCCCCAATATAATATGAGCTCTTGGAATAGCAGACGCTACTGTTTATTGAGTACCTATAATGAATTAGGCATTGTAATAAGTAGTCTAAATATATTATCTTGTGTAATTATCTCCAAAAACCCAATTGGATAGCTATTAACTACCATTTTACAAATGAGGAAACTGAGGCCAATTAAGTTACTTGCCCAGGTGGAAAATGGCTGACTTGAAAGCACTTGAAATCAGAGGCTGTGTCTTATTTTTCTTTGTATCCCTTTAGAGCTCTTGCAACACTACTTTACAGATCTGGTCTTCTCAAATTCTCTGTGGTGAATGACAAGTTGTTTCCTTTTCCAAATTCATTCCAGATAATAAAAATTATTGTAACGACAAGCAATAAGAATAAAATAATGCCTACATTTTGTCACATATATGTATATACTTTTGGGTTACAGTTGACAAATTAAGTTCAAAATATCACACTTTGTCCGACGATCCTACTGTACATGACTAGTTTGCAGTTTGTGCCACATGTGACATACCACATGAGTTTGACAATACCTGAACTGGACTACATAACCTTGAATGATGACAATGTCCAAGAATTAGATAGTGGTGATGGTTACACAGGATAGTGAATACATTAAAAACCACTGGATTGTTCACTTTAAAATCATACCCATTGGCCATCTCTCTTTGTCTTTCCCCCTGCACCCCGCAGCCCTAGACAACCACTAGTTAACTTTCTGTCTTTGCCCAATCAGGACACTTCATATCAATGGAATCATACAATGTGGGCTTTTTGTGTCTGTTTTGTTTCACTTAGCATAATATTTTCAAGATTCACCAATGTAGCACATTTGAGTACTTCATTCATTTATAGGTGTGGGTAATATTCCATTGTATGGATATACCATATTATATCAGTTCATCAGTTGATTGACTTTTGGGTTGTTTCCACTTTTTGGCTATTATGAACAACGCTGCTATGAACATGTAGACATGATCATATTATTCTTCATGTTTTATTCTTCTAGGAGTGGAATTGCTGAATCATACGATATGTTTAACTATTTGAGAAACTGTTAGGCTGTTTTCCAAAGCAGTTACCATTTTACATTCTCATCAGCAGTGTAGGAGGATTCCAGTTTCTCCCCATCCTGACCAACATCTGTGACTGTCTTTCTAATTATAGCCATCCTAGTAGATGTAAGGTACTATCTCATTGCAGTTTTGATTTTCATCTCCTTAATCACTAACGATGTTGAAGATCTTTTCATGTGCTTACTGAGCATTTGTATGTCTTCTCTGGAGAAATGTCTGTTCAGATCCTTTGCTTATTTATTTATTTATTTATTTTGAGGAAGATTAGTCCTGAGCGAACTACTGCCAGTCCTCCTCTTTTTGCTGAGGAAGCCTGGCCCTGAGCTAACATCTGTGCCTATCTTCCTCTACTTTCTATGTGGGATGCCTGACACAGCATGGCGTGCCAAGTGGTGCTGTGTCTGCACCCGGGATCTGAACCGGCAAACCCCAGGCCTCCAAAAAGAGGAACGTGCAAATTTAACCACTGCGCAACCAGGCCGGCCCCTCCTTTGCTTATTTTTAATAGAGTTATCTTTTTGTTGTTGAGTTGTGAGAGTTCTTTATATATTCTGAACATAAGATCCTTATTGGATACATGATTTGCAAATATTTTCTCCCATTTTGTGGGTTGTCTTGTCACTTTCATGATGGTGTCTTTTGAAGCACAAAATTAAAGAAAAATTTCTTGTTCATTTTTTCCTTTGTTGCTTTTGTGTAATATCTAAGAAAACATTGCCTAATCCAAAGTAAAATATATATATATATATACTGCTGTGTTTTCCTCTAAGAGATTTATTGTTTTAGCTTTCACATTTAGTTCTACTTAATTTTCAGTAAATCTTTATGTGCGGTGTGAGTTAATGTTCCAATTTCATTCTTTTGCACATAGATATCCAGTTTACACAGCATCATTTGATAAAAAGACAATTATTTCCTCATTGAGTTTTCTTGACAACCTGGTTGAAAATCAATTATGACATAAATATAAATGATTGTTTCTAATCTCTCAATTCTATTCCGTTGATCTATATGTTTGTTGTTATGCCAGTTATCGTCATTACTGTAGCTTTGTAGTAAGGTTTGAAAAAGAAAGAGTTTCTTCATCCAAAGTTTGTCCAACTTTATTCATCTTTTTCAGAATTGTTTTGAGTCCCTCTGGGTCTCTTGCCTTTCCATATGCCTTCTAGGTTCAGCTTTTCAGTTTGTGTAAAAATAAAACACTCCTAGGGTTTTGATAGTGATTGAATTAAACTTGTAGCTCAATTTAGGGAGTATTTCCATCTTAACAATATTAAGTCTTCTGACCCATGAACATGTAGTGTATTTCCACTTAGATGTTCTTTAAATTCTTTAAACAACACTTTGTAGTTTTCAATGTATATGTCTTCCATTTCTTTTGTTAAATTTATTCTTAATTATTTTTCTCTTTAATATTATTGTAAAAAATGTTTTCTAAATTTTGTTTTTGGATTTCTCTTGTATAGAAATACAATGGACACTTTTTAAATATTGAGCTTTTGTCCTGCAACTTTGCTGAACTTGTTTATTGGTTCACATAGTTTATGAGTGGATCCCTTAGGATTATTTGTAGCAATATCATGTTACATGTAAATAGAGATAGTTTGACTTCTTCCTTTGCAATCTGATTGTCTTTTATTTATTTTCCTTGCATAATGCCTTGCCTAGGAATTACAGTAGAATGTTGAATAAAAGGAGCAAGAGGGGATGGCCTTATCTTTTTGGTGACCTTAGGTGGGACACATTCAATCTTTCACCATTAAGTATATCTAATTAACTATAAGTTTTTTTGTAGATGCCTTTTATCAGATTGAGAAAGTACCCATCTATTCTTAGGTTCCTGAGAGTTTTAATAATAAATGGGTGTAGAATTTTGTCAAATGCGTTTTCTGCATCTATTGAGAAGATTATGTGTTTTTTATATTTTATTCTATTAATATGAAGTATTGAATTGATTGATTTTTGTATATTGAACCAACTTTACATTCCTGGGAGAAATCCCACTTGGTGATGGTGCATAACCCTTTTTATATGTTCCTGAATTGAGTTTCCTAGTATTCTGTTGAGGATTTTTATATCTATATTCATAATGGATATTGATCTGTACTTTTTTCTTGCAATGCTGTTGTCTGGTTTCTTTCAGGGTAATACGTGGTTCCTTGTAGAAGTAGTTGGAAGTGATCCCTCATCTTCTATTTTTTGGAAATATTTGTAAAGGATTTGTGTTAATTTTTTCTTTTGGTGATTGGTAAAATTCACCAGTAAAGTCATCTGGGTCTGGGGCTTTCCTTTGTGGGAAGTTTCTTATTACTAATTCAACTCTTACTCATTATAAGTCTGTGGATTTTCTATTTTTCTTGAGTCGGTTTTGGTAATTTTTGTGTCTCTGGGAAGCTTTCCATTTAGTCTAGTTACTGAATTTTGTTGGTATGCAGTTGTTCAGAGCATTCTCTTGTAATCTTTTTTATTTCTCTAAGGTCAGTAGTGATGTCCACGCTTTCATTCCGGATTTTAGTAATTTGAATCCTCTTTCTTTTTTTGCTAGTCTAAGTTTTGTCAATTTTGTTGATCCTTAAAAGAAAACTTTTGGCTTTACTGATTTTTCTTTATTATTCTATTGTTTATTTCATTTATTTATTCGCTAATCTTTCTTATTTCTATCCTTCTGTTTATTTTGGGTTTTGTTTGTTCTTCATTGTCTAACTAATTGCCTACGTTGTTTAAGTAAAAGGCTGGGCCAATGTTTTGAGATTTTATTTTATAATGGAGTTGTTTACAGCTATAAATTTCATCCTGAGTACTGTTTTCACTGCATCTCAAGTTTTGGTGTGTTATAATTTTGTTTTCCTTCTTCTAAAAGAATTTTCTAATTTTCCATTTAATTGATTACTTTTTAATTTATTAGTTACTTAGGAGTGTGTTGTTTAATGTCCAGGTATTTATGAATTTCCAAAATTTCTTCTGTTATTGCTTTCTAATTTTATTCTTCATCACTGGAGAATAAACTGTCTTAGTATATAAGGGCTATCATAACAAAATACCACAGACGAGGTGGCTTAAACAATAGAAATTTATTTTCTTCCAGTTCTGGAGGCAAGAAGTCCGAGATCAAGATATCAGTAGCTCTGGTTTCTACTGACACATCTCTCCTTGGCTTGCAAATGGACACTTTCTCACAGTGTCTTCACATGGTCTTTCCCATGTGAGCCCATATTCCTGGTGTCTCTCTTTGTGTTCAGATTTCCTCTTCTCATAGGGATAGTAGTCAGGTTGGATTAGGGCCCACCCTCATGGCCTCATTTTAACTTAATCACCCCTTTAATGGCCCTATATCCAAATACAGTCACATTCTCAAGCCCTGTGGGTTAGAGCTTCAACATAAGAATTTTGGAGGCGGGGGGGCAAAACTCAATAAATAGCACACACTTTGTATGATTTCAATCCTTTTCCATATATTGAGGCTTGTTTTATGGCTTATATCTGATCTATCCTGGAGAATGTTCCATATGTGCATGAAAAGAATATGTAGTTTGCTATTGTTAGGTGAGTGTTCTAGTGATGTCTGTTATACCTAGTTGGTTCTTTATAAAATTATTTATGTCTTCTATTTCCTTTTTTATCTACTGTTTTTCTAGCCATTATTAAATATATGGTATTGAATTCTCCAACTATTGTTTCTGAATTGTTTATTTGTCTGTCAATTTTTGCCTCATGTGTCTTGGGACTCTGTTTTTAGGTGCATATATGCTTATAACTATTATATATTTCTGATGATGTCACCCTTTTATTATTATAAAAATATCCTTTTTACCTCTAGTAACTTGTTTTTGTTTTGACGTCTATTGTTTATTAGTATAGCCACTCCAGCTCCCTTTTGCTTGCTGTTTGTATATTATTTTTTGTTCTTTTACTTTCACTCTATTTTATCTATGAATCTAAAATATATCTTCTTTAACAACATCTCTTAAATTCTGTTTTGTTATTCAGTCCGACAATCTCTGTTTTCATTGTATTGTTTAATCCATTAGCATTTAATGTAATTATTGATATGGTTGGAGTCATGCCTGCCATTTTGCTTTCTATTTTCTTTTTGTCTCATTTGGTTTTCCCCTTCTATTCCTCTTTACTTCTTTCACCTACATTGAGTATTTTTCTAGTTTAGATTTTAATTTATTGATAATATTTTATTATATATATTTGAGTTATTTTTTGTGGTTTTTCTATAGTTTACAATATACATTCTAACTTATTCAGATTCTATTTAGACTGATACAAACCAAATTCCCATGGGATATAGAAATGTTAGTTATAAGGCTTTATTCTCTCCTTTTTTCATGTTATTATTATAATTATTTCTAAGTCTATATATGTTAAAAACCAACAATACATTGTTATCATTATTATTTTGTATATTTTTGCCTTTTAAAAGAGCTGAGAAAGGATACCAAGTATATATCTATAGATTTTTTTTATATTATCATTCTTTATTTGCAATTTCTGGTTATTTTTAATTCTATTTATTTATTTTTTTTAAGAGAGATTGGCCCTGAGTTAACACCTGTACCCATCTTCCTCTACTTTATATGAGGGACGCCTGCAAAGGCATGGCTTGATAAGCAGTGCATAGGCCTGCACCCACAGTCTGAACAGGCAAATCCTGGGGTGCCAAAGAAGAGTGAGCAGACTTAACCACAATGCCACTGGGCCAGCCCTAATTTCTGGTTATTTTTGTTTGTTTTTGTAGATTAGAGTTACCATTTGATGTTATTTTCTCACTCTAATATATCCTAGCTCCCATCTATCTCCCTTGTGCTCTTAGCGTAGAATGTATTTTTTATATGTTATAGTTCAACAATACAATTATTTTAATATTGTTCTGTACATTACTTTTTAAAATTAAGAGAAGAAAGGAGAAATATCCATTTGTGTTATGTCTTTTATGTTTACCAAATTTACAGATGCTTTTTGTTTTTTATATGGATTTGAATAATTGTCTGGCATAACTTGTTTTCAGCCTGAAGAAATTGCTTAGTATTTATTATGTGGTGAGTCAACTAGCAAGACATTCTTTTTGTTTTTATCTGAGAATGTCTTATTTTTATCTTCATTTCTGAAAGATAGCTTTGCATCATATAGAATTTTTGGCTGACATTTTTTTCCTTAATTAGTTTGAGTATGTCACTTCACTGACCTCTGGCTTCCCTGGTTTCTGATGAGATGTAAGCTTTTAATCCTATTTTGGGTCTTTTATACACAAGGCGCTGCTTCTCTCTTGCTGCTTTCAAGATTCTCTTTGTTTTTGCCTTTAGACAGATTGGTTATGTATGATCTGTCAAAATATGAATCTCTTTGAATTTATCATATTTGGAATTTGTTCAGCTTCTTGGATATGTGGATTAATGTTTTTCACCATTTTAATGTTTTCACCAGATTAATGTTTTCAGTAAATATTTCTTTGAATATTTTTTCTGCCTTTTTCTATCCCCTTCTGGAACTTTCATTATGTGTTCATCTGTATTCTTGAGAGTGTCCCACAAGTCTCAAAGTGCTGTTCAGTTTTCCTCATTCCTTTTTTTCCTTTCTGTGTCTCAGAATGGAAAAATCTCAATTGTTCAATCTTCAAGTTTACTGATTTTTTTCTTCTACCTGCATTATTCTGCTCCTTGATATTTCTAGTGAATTTTACTTCAGTTTTTGTACTTTTCAACTCCAGAATTTCTATTTGACCTTTTAAAAAATTTTGTATTTCTTTTGATATTCTCTTTTTGGTGAGACATCATTTTCACACTTTTCTTTAGTTCTTTAGACATGATTTCTTTTAGTTCTTTGAACATATTTATAGCTAATTTAAGCTTTTGGTCTAGTATATATACTCTCTGGGATTCCTCAGGGATATTTTCTTTTGACTTCTTTATTTTTTCTGTCCATGTGCCATACTTTCTTGGTTATATATATATTTCTAATATCTTGTGTTATAAACGGGATTTTAAAATAACAATACATGACTATTATAGAAATTAGATTTTCCCCCTCCTTTGGGTTTGTTGTTGTTTCTGGTTGTTCTTGTTGCTGCTTATTGTTTTGTTGTTTGTTTGTTTGTTTGGTGACTTTTCTAAACAAATTCTGTAAATTTTTAATGTAAATTCTATAAATCCTTCGTTGTGTGTGGCCACTGAAGTCTCTGTTTAATTAACCTAGTGATCATCTAATTATTGAACAGAAATTTCCTAGCACCAAGTCTCCCAGTTCTTGTTGAGGGGATCTGTGTGCATGGTGTGACAACACTTAGCCTGCCAGTTCCCAATCAGACGTAGCCTTCACTTCCTCCTTGTTCAGAGTTTTAAGTTAGGCAAGATGTGAAGGCTTAGGGTTATCTCAGGTTTTTCTTGAGCATATGTCCAGCTCTGGGCATGAACGTAACCCTACACATGTGTATGGCCTTCTAGATTTCTAGTAATATGATGAAGCTTTTCAAAGCATTTTCTAGACTATTATTTTCTGGACTACCATTCCATAGCTTTTCCTTCTAAACATTTTGATTAGGTTATTGTCTGTCCAGGTTGCTATTCACCACTTCAGGAATCTGTAATCTGAAACAATTACTGCAAATGTTTCTGAAAAATGCCCCAGGGAAAATTCTATTCACACTGGAGATCTCTGACTCAGATCAAACAAGCCCTGTTAGTGGCATTTTCCAGAGAATGTCCAGACAGGTCCAATAATGACAATTCTCTTGGAATATCACCTTGGAAGTCCTCAAACTTCATCCTGACCTCTTTGGTGACTGCTAGACTGCTGGTTTTCACTGTGGTTACTGGCTTGTGGTACTCAAGGTTACTGTGGATCTCAGGGGAGGGTTATGGAAATAGAGAAAATTAAAACATTAGAAAGCTCACTGTTCTTCTCAAGATTCATTTTTCTCTAATAAACATTCATTTTTCTCTAATAAACCTTCCCTGGGTTGTTGTAAGCCTTTAGTAAATTTCCAGAGTACTGAAAAAGTTGATTTTGACAATTATTCCAGTGTTCTTATTGCTTTTATCAAGGAGAGCACTTTTAGGGATCCTTACTACACCATTTTGAATCTATTATACTTAGAGTTCATTGAACTTTTTAAATGTGTAGATTAATTTTTCTCATCAAGTTTAGGTCATTTTAAGCCATTATTTCTTTGAATATGTTTTTGAACCTTTCTATTTCTTCTTTGTTTCTGGTACTCTCATTATGTGTTATGCATTTAATAATATCTAATATTTCTCTGGGTCTTCATTCGTTTATCCTCCTTTTTTCTCTCTATTCTTCAGATTGTGTAATCTCTATCAATATATCTTCTGTTTTATTTATTCATTTTTCTGTCACTGCACATCTATTTTTGAGACTCTCTAGTGATTTTTGTTTATTGTACTTTTATCTCCAGAATTTCTATTTTTTAATATAACTTCAACAGTTTATTGATATTCTCTATCTTATGAGTTATTGTCACCACACTTTCCTTTAATTCTCTCATCATGATTTCCTTTAGTTGTTTGAATATATTTATAGTAGTAGTATGTGTTTTAAAGCCTTTGTCTGCCAAGTACAAGATTTTGCTTCCCTCGAAAAAAATTTCTATTGCTTGCTCTTTTTCCTATGTGACACATTCTCTTGTTACTTTGCATGTATCATAGTTTTTTGTTTAAAAGTGGAAAATTTAGATAATATGTTGCAGCAACTCTGGATGCTGAACTGGATGCTGAACAAGGCCCTCTAGGGCCTTGTTGTTGTTTGTTTAATTGCTTGATTTTCTTTTAAAGACTTGGTTAGGTTAGTTTGGGGAAGTTTATTTCTACTACAGTGTAAAGCAGAATATTCTCCTCAGACAGCACAGCCTTAGGCATACATATAGTTTTACTTATTACTAAGATTGCTTTAGATTTTTACCCTATAAATTTTGGAGAATATTACATCAGTCAAGGAGCAGAATTTTGGAGGGCAGAGTGCTTACTGAAGTTTGAGATGCATTGAATCAAGGTTAGAAATATATTGCAAATAATTGGTAAATCTGTTCTGGAGCTTTGTGTTTATTATAAGAGTACAGATTTTAATTTTTTATGAGATTACCAAAGAAGAGTAAAGAGAGAAGAAAAGAAGCCTAACGATAGCATGTTTTGGAACACTAAGATTTAAGGCCTGGAAGAGGAAGAGGAGCCAGCAATGGATAAAAAAGAGCAATTAGACAGGTAGGACAGCCAGGATAATGCAGTGTTAATGAACACAAGAGAATATGGAGAAAGACAACTAATATTTATTGTAAGTTTATTCTGTTAAGGCCCTTTAAATGAGCAATTACATTAAATTCTCAGAATCAGCCCAAGAAGTAAACACGTTATTTCGATTTTACAGATGAAGTAACTGAAGCTCAGATAGATAATGTAACTTACCTAAGATAACCTGGCTAATAAGCAGAAAAACAAGGATTTGAACCCAGGTTTATCTGAACCTAGACCTAATTTCCTGTTGATGGTGTCTTCATACAGGTTAACTTTGTCAAATGGCAGACAGTCCAAAAAATATGAATATTGAAGAAAGATTCATCATAATGAGTCATTATGATACGATACAATTATAGCATTTGATAAATTTTCTTAGACCAATTTTGGTAAAGGAAGGGGAGCAGAATCCAGATTTCATGGATTTGATATGAAAAATGAGCATAGAGAAGGTTATTGGCATGGGTAAAACCAGATTATTCAAGTAAGGGAAGAAAAGGTTAGAATTGTGTAATTGAAAGAACTTTAAAGCCAGACTGTACTGAGTTCAAATACTGGATTTGCCAGTCATTTCACCTTGGGCCCATTAACGACTTCTTTGAGCCTCAATTTCTTCATGAGTAAAATAGAAATTCCTATCTTGCAGGATTTCTTTGAGGACTACAGATTATGAAAGTAGAACACTTTATATATGTTAGGCATTTATTCATAAAAGGGACTTAGATAAGAGTTGCAATGCAAAAGAGGCTGATGGTATAAGAGGGAATTAGCTGAAGGATTTGATCTGGTAGCTACTTTTTGTTATTTTTGAGGAAGGCTAGCCCTGAACTAACTGCTGCCAATCCTCCTCTTTTCGCTGAGGAAGACCGGTCCTGAGCTAACATCCATGCTCATCTTCCTCTACTTTATATGTGGGACACCTACCACAGCATGGCGTGCCAAGCGGTGCCATGTCCGCACCCGGGATCCTAACCAGCGAACCCCGGGCCTCAGAAGTGGAACGTGCACCACTGGGCCAGCCCCTGGTAGCTATTTTATTGTTATTATTATTATTAGCTAATTTGGAACTGATCTGAATTGAAATAAGTAAAGGGAAAATAATGACAGAGGCGAAAGCAAAGAGAATGCCGAAGGTACATTTGAAGATCGCCAAAAAGGCTCTACAGAGAACATATCACTTTCATGTTAATGTCAGAATAATACAATATAGTATGTTATAACTTGATTCCAAGCACAAAAGATTGTATAACTGTGTCTGTAGGTATGAGGTATTTAGTCACAACATTTTGACTGAATTTTTTAAACAATTCCTTACATGGTTATCTATGAAATATAATTTGAGACAAGGGTTCTCAAGGTGTGATCTTGCAGATCCCCTGGGATATGAAACTCTTTCAGTGGACCCTCAAGGCCAAAACTATTTTTATAATAATACTAAGACGTTATTTACCTTTCTCAAAGTATTGACATTTGCATTGATGGTCGAAAAACCATTGGAGGGTAAAACTTCTGGTGCCTTAATAAAAGTCACACAGTTGTATCAATCTATACTAGTATTTTTCACGACAATACATTTGTGGGTAAAAAAGTAGTTTTACTTAAAAATATCCTTGATGAAGAAGTAAAAATTATGAATTTTATTAAATCTTGACCCTTGAGTATATATCTTTTTAGTGCTGTGTTTGAAAAAAACGGGAGGTATATATAAATGTGCACTGTATACTCCAGCTGTACACTGGAGTATGATGATTGTCTCAAAGAAAATGTACTTGCAACATTATTTAAGCTTTGTGCTGAACTAGACCTTTTTCACAGAACAGCATTTTTACTTGAAAGAAAGACTGAAAGAAAATCATGGTTATTCAAATTTCAGTACTTGGCAGACATTTCTTGGTAATGATTGAAGTGAATATGCCACTTCAAAAAAAAAAAAACAACTGACAAGTATTTGTTGCCAATGTTAAAATTTGAGTTTTAAAGTAAAAATTAGAACTTTGGACAACTTGCGCCCATCACCATGTGCCTGACAGCTCCATATTGCTTACAGACTTTTATGATGAAACCCATGGTGATAGTAACAAACGTGATGCATTTTTGACTCTGTATAGTTAATTGTATCAACGATTGCAAAGCTCAATTAACCAACACGCTATTATAAATAATGCATGGCTAAAAGATCCATTCAAAGTACAAGACAGATCAATGAATTTTATTGAAATAGAGTAGAAAAAGTTCCTTGATATGTTTTCAGAATCCATGTTGCGATTATCCTGTAAAAAGCTACTACTTGTCTATTCTAATGTTGTATCAAAGAAGAATATGTACACTTATATGAAAAGGTTATTAAAATGCTCTCCCCTTTTTCATCTTCATAGGCATGCGAGGCCAGATTGTTTTCTCCTATATTACAACTAAAATAACATATCAGAAAAGATTGAATGAAAAAACAGATATGAGAATCCAGCTATCTTTTATTAAGCCAGATATTAAAGACGTTTACAAAAATGTAAAACAATGACACTCTTCTCATATTTATTGTAAATTAGCTTTATCTCATAAAATATGTTATTTATATTAACATACAATGGATTTATTATTATAAAAACATCAGTTTTTAGCATCTAATTTGGTAAATGTTGATAGATACAACTCATAAATAAAAGCCCTTTGAGATCCTAAATAATATTTATGAGTATAAAAGAGTCTGAGCCCAAAAAGATTGAGAATTGCTGATTTGAGAAATTTTTTGCTGCTTGTCAGTGCCTGAAATTCTAGATAATTGAAATCCATTTTCTTGTGTTCACAGTGCCCAGTTCCTAAAAACCTTTCCTGTCTTAGTATTAAGGATCTACTCAGATCACATTCTTTAGTGAAAACAGGAACCCAGAGGGTCTGGAAAAGCATCATATCCTTGGAGAGAAAACTGAACAAAAAGGTCTCAAACTACAAATACAGAAACCAGTTTAAGAGGCAAAGCATTTATTTGGGATCAAAGAAGTACAATTCAGGGAGCACAGATTCATGTAAAAACCAAAATAATGTCCCAAATACAGGAGAAGGGCTCAAGGTTTTTATGGGAAAAAAGGAGGAGCATGAGGTAAGTTGTATCAAAGAATAGTAAATTGGTGCTAGATGAGGTAAGGCTAGACTTGTACTTCATCGATTGGTTAGTGATTCGGTCATCAGCAAAGTCCAACTTCATCAGTCCTTACGAACACAATATTCTTGTCATTAGTGACTCCTTAGAATGCTGGCAGTTTGATCCAGTTTAGAAGATAAAGAAATCAATACTTGCTCGTTAAGTCCTACAGCAAGGAGCTCGAAGTAAGAAACTGAGACGTGATAGACCTTTGCCTCATCTCTTGTCCTTTTGCCCATTGTTCATGGCTTTGACTATATAAAAACCAAATAGATCACCAAGAACTTGGGGAAATCCCATCATTCATGTTGATTCACAACATGTATACCCAAACAGACCGTTATTTAGCTGAACGAAACCTCTTGTGGAAATTATCTGAAATACATTTCTTTAGAAACTCACACCCTGTGAGACTAACCATTTCCCTTTTCAGGAGAACAGGTTCCTCACAGGGGGTCTCAAGAAGTTACCTTGTGCTGAAATTTGTCTCAAAAATAAGCCTCTGGAACTCAAGAAAATGAACTCCTCTTCCAGCTACAAAGTATGTTTTGCTCATTGAAGAAGGGTACTTCAGTATATGACTCGAAAAAGTTTTAGTCAATAATATGCAAGAATTAAACCCCTTCAAAGACTAATTTATTCTTGCTCATGAAGATTCATTTCCTCTTTCATTTTACTGATTACAGTTTTAAGTGCTCTTTTGAGAAAAATAATTCCTTTGAAATTACCCTCTGTCTTTATTTTTACTGTCACTGCCCTAATCCATGCCCTTATTATCTTAAATTTAAATTACTAGTATATTATTCAATAGGGCTCTCCACCTCCTGTTTTGTGCCCTTCTCCACTCTGTTCTGTGCACCTTTGTCTCAGCAATTTTTCAGAGAGTTGTAGAAAACAGGTTGGGCTCTTGAGGCAGACAGAATTGAGTCTGAGGCTTGCCTCTCCTCTCTGCTTCAATTCACTAATGGGTAAGATGGTAGATAATATTAGTCCCTCCTCCATAGGGTTGTTCTGAGGATTAAATGAGATAATATGTGTAAATTGCTTAGAATGGTGTCCTGTACATAGAAAGTACTCAATAAATAAGAGTTTTTATCTCCCTTTCTCAGCTCTGTTTAAAACCCTTCAGTGACTTCCTGTATCCTATGGCTTCTATACTCTATGATCTGATTTACTTGGTTCCACCCTCCAAGCTTCCTTCTCTCTGTTCCCTAACATGCCCTATGCTTTAGTCAAATTGTTTCCTTCACTATCGCACAAATAGTACGTGTTTACTGTTCATTCATGTCCTTGGCAATATTTCTTCTTTCTCCTTGAATTCCTTGCCTTCTCCCTTCTCTTCAAGCTGGTATTTGTCAAATGTTAGATACTCAAATGTTCCTCCATAGTTTTTGCTGTGTCGGCTTACCCTTTATACTTTTATTTGTGTGTGCTTGTTTAATCACAGCTCTTAAAACTTAACTACCTACTTTAGCCTCATCCTAAATAATATTATCTATGAAATCACAGATTTGAAGGGCCAATTTTATCACATTTTAAAGCCTTAAAGCAAATGTATAATTTGACAATGTTTAAAACACTATTCTTTGTACCACCAAAAATAACCTTGCATGCTTTCAGTGGGACATGTTCCACCCATTGGGAACACTGTTTAAACCAAACATCTATTAAGAAAGGACCAGCCAACCTTCCCAAACAGGTTCAGTTCATAGTGAACTCATCTTTTTAACTTCCACATAATTTAATGGTAAATAATATACTATGCTATGTTTTGTAATTCTTTTATGAGTGATCAACTTGTTACTTAAACTTTGGGCTCCTGGAAAATAGGGGACATATTTTATGCTTCTGAATACCACTCTTCCCGCTCAGCATCCAACAAAATTGCTCGTTGTCATAGCTCCTTAAGTACTTGTTGAATGATTAATTCCAAAGAAAAGTGCAGGAATACTCTGTGGATACAGAATCAGATATGGGAAACTCTTAAAGACAATTTATCTAAAGCAATTAATATTCCCTAGTTCTAATGCAAAAGGAATTGAGTTCACAATTCACTCTTTCCTTTTTTTACCTTTTTGTTTCACTGTTGTTCCAGAAAAGAATGAAGGTGGTTTAAAATATATAGCAAAATAATATAAATGAATAGTAGGTAAAAAGTAATAAAGAAAAAATGAGCAAGGACTTAAAAATAGAGCTATGAAAGAGGATAATCAAAATAAGCACACCATAAAAAGATCTTCATATTTGCTACCAGTAGACTATAAATTAATCCCACGTTTTTCAGCAGACCATGTAAGAAGAGACACATGACACAATTATCATTATCCATAAGAATCAAATCAAACCAATTGCTTTGGAAAAATCTAGTTCTTCCTAACACTAAGATAAGATAGTATTCTTGGGTCCGCCTGGAAAATACAGTATATTGTAATGAATATTGTCCTCAACAATAGCTATCACTCCTAGTCTACTGGTACTGTCAGAGAAGGCCTAAAAGCCTTTAAAGCACCAACTCAAACTTTCCCCAGCCTAAGGAAGATGTGATGTGCCAGTTAAAATCAACTTTAAGGTGATACACAGAGAGAAGGGAAGAGTTTGGGCAAGATGAGACAGCTGTGCTACTTCTTAGACTCTTATGACTGGATAGTTACTACTTGGTTTGAGATCATAATGATTCTTAGACCACCAGTCTTACTCGATGACTACAAGACTCTCTTCTAAAAGTTAATTTAAGATTATTGTTAAATTATCAGATTTTTTTGTTTGTCCATAGCTTTGCTTTTTTTAATTAAAACTCAAAACTTTACCTGAATCGAAATTTTTTTGCCTAAACTGGGTCACTAACTTCTGAGCTATGTTTGCTTCCCTTTTAGGGCCAATGAGAAGAGAGGATACTTGCATGCAAGAGAGAGAAAAGAGGTAAGCTGGCAAGCTTCCTTCTTAGTAATGTTGAGATGTTGTCTGTGAAATGAAGGTGGGAGGTAATGACAACAGCTCATTGTTACAAAAAGTTTTCTTTTCTCCCTCTGTCCCAAGGTTTGGCTTTAAAGCTCAACAGGCCTGGAAATTTCTTTGTCCAGAGAAAGATCATACCCTAGGAAACCTGGCTCACGCTGCCTATAATCACAAAGGATGGATTTTTACCAGAAAGCCAATTTAATAATTTATAGTGGGGAAGAGAACTTCCAAATGGATTGAAATCTGTGTTGGCCTGTCAGTGTATTCTCCTTTTGGTAGGGATGTCAAGTCAGAAAATGAAATTAACAACAAATTGGAGCTCGATATACATAAAATTGGAATTGAGAAGGGGATTGCATGGTCAAACATGTTTCATTTGATATACCTCAGCCAGGAGGGTACCCTCTCCCTTTGCCAGTCCTCACGAGTCATCAGCCAGGTCAAGCTTTTATTTTCTAATGCCAAAAATGTCTCTTTTCCATCTCTTGATACCCTTGAACTCTGTATTAGAGATCTCTGAGTGGTGGGCATGGCTCCATTTAGTTTTCAAATAGTTCTGATTTTATAAGGAGAGCTTCTTGCAGGTCCAGGTGGTTCTCATACAAAACTATTGTCATCTACTTCCTTCGTTAATCAATCTTATCCATAAATCCAAATGCTACTGTTTGACCAAACCCACAATACTTTCTTTTTCTCCTTTGCTATGGTTATTACCGAGAAGGCTCTTTGCAGTTTCAGGCCCTGGGTTCTGAATGTGATTCCATTACAGTCCTAGAGAGGTTTATGCTGCTTTGAAAGCCTTGTTTCTCAGAACTACTCTCAGACTTGGCTAACACTATAGTCCCAAGAGTATGATCTTTTTTTATTTGCGTACTTATAAAGGCCTCGTAGATATTATACATAAAGACCAAAATCTTAGTTCACTAGAGAGAGACTCTATGGTCAACATTGTTTATTTATTCATTCATAATTTGAACATTTACTTTTTCATTTATTCCCTTACTTATTCATCAACAAATATTCATGAAAGTACCTTGTGATGGACTAATTATGACTACAGAGATGAGTCAAACATGATCTTTGCCCTCACGCAGTTTGCAGTATACTAAGGGGATAAGAAATGTACAAAAATAACCAAACTAAACATTAAAGTATGAGCCTTGAGATGAGAGGTAGAGAGAAGGGTACTCCAGATGGGAGAAAAAGCTTAAACAAAGGTAGTCCTACTGCTATTTGTGTTCTTGAGGTTTCCTCACCAGTTGCCCCTCAGGCTTGAAGGAGTTGCAGCTTTCTTGTTCTTAGGTAAACTCTCTTCAGATTTTGCCTCAAAATCCCATCTTGCCATGGAACCTATTAGAATCTAGTGAGACAGATAGGCATGCGGGTTGTGGTGGAAGGAGATAGGGTGAGGAACAGTGAGGAAGGCTGAAACGCAATCATTTGATTTTGTACAGCCTTTGGCTCCCTGACATTTGAATTTCTCTGCACAAATAAAATAAAAATGAAATAAAACTTGAGTAGTGTCATCTGCTCAAGGGACTTACCTTCGGTCTTTGCAAATAAGGTTTCTGTGGTGAGACACTAAATGCACTCAACTTCCTCTTTCAACAACAAATTTTTCAGTTATCAGCAGGATCCGTGCCACCCAGTTAGGCTTTTTTTTACCTCCAGCTCCCTGCAAAGAAACAAGAGTGCTAATACCGGCAAGGCTCCAGGGTAAGTTACAGCCTAGTATTTGGGAATTGGTGTTCCATATGGGAAGATTGGTGGGGATGTGAAGAACCAGGAGAGGGGCAGATGTAGGGCCAGTGTCCAAATTGAAAATGGTCCCAGGTTTCTCATTTCAGACTTCTTACAGCAGGAGAAGTGGTGATTGCCCTTGAGACTGACTAGAGTACAAAGTTAGGGTTAATGCCATCAGTCTCTACCATTACTCCAGGAGCATGGAGTCTGTGAGGCAGCTTATTCTTTGATGAGGGCTCACTCTTTCTTCATCAACCAGAGAAGATGGCACAAAGTGGTAAGAAAATAGTGTGTTCAGTGAGACTCATTGGGACAACTTGACATATTCAGTCAAAAAATAGGATTTGAATTTCTGCTCTCTACAATTTGTCTAGTTGCATAATGAAGGAAAATTTTTACATATAGGCTCCTTACTTTGGTAAATTTCACTTTCACAGATACGGCAGCAAATAGTTAAGTTCTTTCAAGAGAGAAGGAAAGAAAGTCAGATCATACATTTTAAAGCTGAAAGAGCTCTTACAAATCCAAGTCTCTTACAATACGGATGGGGAAACTGAGAGCCAATGAAGTGAAGACACTTAGGATCATCCAGATAGTTAGTGGCAGAGCTGGAACTAGAACCTGTGTCTTAAGTCATGTTCTCTTTCCCCTACAGCAGCCTAAATCTCCCAGAGATTATACTGTAAATGTATTTATAACTATGTTGAATTTTAGGTTAGGAAACGACAAAAATATCCCAGATGACAAGCCCTGGTGAAATGATTTCAGAGTCTATTCAGAGGTGTTTCTTGATCCTTTGAAAGCTGCTTTATGACTCAAGTTCAGCCATACTGGAGAGCAGAGCCCAAAAGAGAAGCATCTGTCTTTTCAATGATTATTGTTCTTATTGCTAGGAGTGCTAGCAACCTGCCTGGTTCTAAGCCAAGAAGACTGAGTCAAAAGGAGATTGCCACTTGGGGAGTCCTTGAAGGTGGACTGTGCCACACCATTTGGTACCAGGATCATTTTGGAAAGAATGATAACAAGCTTTGTTGTGCCTTTTGGAGGAAGTAGTCTCAGTCTCCAGGATCCTGCAAGTGGGGACATTTTTATTTTGGTTGTTCAAACAGATACAGGGAGTCATTGCCATTTTTATTAATTGAGGAGTTTATCTCTTAGCAAGTGTGATACAATAAAATTATTCACTGCTGAAAATAGGTAATATACTGGTATACTGAAGTGGCAAATGGCCTGAACTACATTGAGAATCGGGTCATACATTTGGGGTAATTGTCTTTGCAATGGTTCCTGTTGAACACAGGTCCTTCTTTGGTCAAAAGCAGTTCCTTTTTTGGCTCAACTGGAAAAGTTGTTGAGTTCAAGTTATACCGACTGCTCAAATCCTGGCAGTGGTGGAGCATAAGCCTTCAAATAAGTAAGCGTACTTCTGGGTGGTTTTGGGTGGCTTTTCATGGCCAGTTGTGTTTGACATAAGTCAGTTGGTGTCCTAGGAGGCAAGACAGTATATAACCCTCTGTCACAGCTCTAGCAAAGAAGACAGAGCTGTCTGTTGTAAACCCACCCTTTCGAAGAGTTCCACCTATCAAGGAAATGGCTGGATGAGAGTCTATGCTTTATTTAAAAACTTTTGGTCAAAAAGTCTGCTTACACTCCACGTCAGGATATTTTGCAGGGAAGTTTTCATCTAATATTGGTTCACAGGCAGAGTGATGAAGGAGATGGATTAATACGCAGAGTCAGAAGTCTTGGTTCTAACTAAAGCTCTCACTGTGGGTCCTTGGAAAAGTTGCTGTATTTCTCTGGGTCTAAACATTCTCTCCTATAATAAGGGGAGAGAGCTTGGAATAGATGGTCTTTAATTTTTTTCCTGGCAACAGTGATTTGACTCTAGGCTTCTAGGTACCTAAGAAGAGTTACATATCCTGAAGTGGTAAATAATGGAGCCATAGTAGAGAAATCTAACCAGAGGGTACCTTCTGGAAATAATAGTCTATATCTCAAAGGGAACCCAGTAAACTTTGCCAAGGGCCATTGTGTTTTTTTCAGAATAATGTTATCATGAGAGTTTCAACTTTTAGACCACAGGCCAGTGTTTCGTAAGCAATTTCCTTTTTTTATCAAGTGATAGAACACAAACAACAAACAAGAGAAAGAGTTCTGAAATCTGATTTCCACAATGACAATGTCGCTCAATCAGTATTTCTCAATGTTTTATAACTCAGGTTCCTTTTGAGAAACATAAAAATCTCACTACAAGGTTATTGTGGACTTGCCTGCCTAGGAACCAGACCCTAGACTCCTAGAAAAAACTACCCCATAGCATTGATATTTTCCAGGTACTGTGTGTCCAACAGCCCAAAAAGATTTTGTAGATCAGTACTTTCATCAGTTTGTATTATAGGGACAATTGTTTTGATTTCCAATATATTTACTATAAGAAGGAATATTTTTTTCAAGTAATGCATTTTCCACTCTTCAGCTTTAAGAATTATTGCTTTGATCCTGCCAACCATCTCTCACAGCTATACTTTTTGGGGGATTTTCTAAACATAGAAAAGTATAAGATCCAACCAAAGGCCCATGGAAATTACTCTCTGTACAAGTAAAGGGTAAATAAACTAACATTTATTTAATGTCTACTGTGTACCAGGCATGAAAATAGGTACTTTCATGCACATTTTTCATTTAATCTTCACAATGATCTATGTTGCAGGCACTGTGATCCTAATTCTATAAATGAGGAAACTGAAGCCTAGAGATATGACATGAGTTGTTTCAGACTAGACAGCTGATAACTGAGTCAAGATATTATCCCACATCTGCCCAAAGAACATAATTCCTTCCACCTCTAAAATGCTGCCCCAACTGCAAAAATGATATCTTATTAGGCTTCTTTCCTGGATGATTAAAAATCTGATAAACATGAATGCATGGAAGTTCAATTTTAACTTTAAGATATTAGTTTGTGAATAGTCTAATTGCTTTAATTCATTTTAAGGATAAAAATAATTTTACTCCCTCTAATTTATAGAAAAAAATGTCTAGACTTACAAAACATATCCAAATCTTTGTCTTTCTCACATAAAGCTGAGTTATTTAGAGTTGATTTGAATTAATTCAGGATATAGCAGAGCTCCAAATTCCAATGGCTCTTCTTTGGCTGTGGTTATGTGTGACTGAATGAAGGACATCACGGTGATGGGGGTCAGACTGGCTTGGGCAATTTATATGAGACTTATGTGGTTTAAAAAAGAAGAAAAAGTAAGATAAGGCAAAGTAAGTTAGGTTCCCAATGGCCTGTAAATGTTGTCCCTAGAGAGTGGGAAGGGCACCCATTAGCAGTCTTTCCCTTTTTAATTTTTCCTTCTCCTCCCAAAAGGACAGGTCCACATATTGGTCCTATCATCAAAGAAAATAGAAAAAGCAAACTTGATAAACATATCCACTTAGTGGTATTAGTAACCTGATGAGACATTAAAAGAGGAAAAAGACAAAGAGGGTGAAGCTTTGTAAAGTCATACTAGAGAAAAAGCAGTCACGTTGATGCCAGAAGCCTAGATTCCACTCTACTCACTCTGTCACTTGCTAACCTTATGTCTTCAGGTAGATGAAGTCACTTCTTTGAGCCTCAGTTTCCTGATCTGTAAAATGAGGATGATATCCTCTGACCTGATTATTCATAATACCTTTAGTAATGATTAACAGCAATTATAGATGTAATAATGCTTTGTAAAGTGTAAATCAGCAGGTGAGCTGAGACAGTGGTGGCTGCATTAATGATGGCAGTGGCAGTGCTGTGGTAATAGGGGCAGAAGTTGAGAGGGGCCATTCCTATAAAGTCATGGCAAGTTAGAACTGTGAGGGAGTTAAAGATCATCCAGTTCAAATTGTGTTATTTTAATAATGATGGAAATGAAACCAACAGAAGAGAAGGGGCTTAACAGGGCAGCACAAAGAGTTAGTATTTGAATAGTTACCGGAATCCAGGTGTCTTAGCTTCAAATCCACTCACTCCTTTCAATATATTCTACTGCATTTGAATCCTCCTCACTACAACGTCTTGTCAAGCCAGGTCACCACTATTATAAAGAAATTGTTCCAGTACTCTATCTGCAGATCTATTATGGTTTGGGTTCATGGGCAAAACTCCATAAAGATCCTTGGTTTTGATACAATCCTACCCTGACACCTGGTGGGCAGTCATTTGCCACATATGCATAGTTATACAAGTGCTAGAACTAGAACTGAGAACAATAGCTTCTTTATCTTTGAAGAACAGTTTATTTACAGAAAATCCATTTTAAAATATCTTTCTGTCTGTGCAATAAGTTGTTTTTATAAGAAGAATTTTAGCTTTTTCTGCTCATGAAGACCCTTATCACAACTGAAATCATAATAGCTATGACTTTGAGAAAGAAACTCAATCCTGATGAACCTCCATCTTATGATCTGTAAAAGGGTATAATAATTAACTCAGAGCTCTTGCAAGGATTAGAGGTAACATATGAATAACCCTTAGCTAGTGGCTGACAGGATGTATGTGGAAACTTCTTGGACTTAGTATTTCAGTGAAATTTAGGAGTCTGGTACAAATTCTGATGACATAATAATATAAGCTCACTTTTGCTGTTCCTTTGTGAAACCACAGCGTTGACCTAGGTGTTTGGGAAGGGAAGCTGCCTTTGGGAGGATGTTACTGGTACCTGCTAAGTTTTTGGATTCATCTCCATTGAATCATATTTAAAGACCTGACATACTTTTGTGTTCTGAGACAAAATTTAGTTATTTTCATAAAGTCAAGTGTTTAATGACCAAATTCATACTTAAACTTATGAGATCCTGTTGGATTTTAAATAAAAAGCTGGGAGTGCAAGTTTTGGAGCTCTTAAGCATCCACATTTATTAGACTCCAACTTTTTATCCTTGCCTTGACCATATTTTCCTCAGTAGCAAAGGGAGAAAGATTATGATTGTGGCTTGGGAGAGTAGCTCATGAGAGAGACGTTAGAAGTAAAATTGCCTTAGGCTCTGCTAACTTGTGTCTGTTCTCCATAGTCTTACCTTTACAAACAAATGTGCATGAACTGAGATCCTACTACATGCCTAACCTTCTGCTAAACAAAATGAAGAATATAAAAGTCTGACACAGAGTTTTCCCTCAGAGAGACTACATTCATATAGTGCAGCCCTTACATCCAGTAAGAGTACAAAGAAGGAGGAAGTTAGAACAGAGTTGCCCAGTGCAAAGACAAAATGAAAGTTGACATGGGACCTTGAGAGAGGAGTAAAATATTGATCTCTGAGATGGAATCTAGGGAGAAAGGAGTTTGATGGCATTTTAGTCACAACTTTACACCAATATTCTTTATCAGGAACATCCTTAGAGCCACACATTAAAAGTGAATCTTGATGGCTGAAAGATGGTAGCTGATTTTTCTACTTTAATTATTAGAATAGAACTCTGTGCTGGCCATTCCCTTTGAATTTGGCTTCTGTCATCAAATACCTCTTTCAGGAGAAGAGGCATCCCTCTTCATGGTCCTGGCCTTTGGTGTAGGTAGCATATAGCCTGAACAGAGGACTGCACACTAGAGAAAACAAGAGGCCTTTACTTTTATAAGGCTGATATTGAAGGCACTGGGAATTCTGTTCTCATCTCTATTTGGGTGTTCACAACTGCAGAGTTAAGGGCTGAAGTGTTGCTGAGGATATGGCATTTTCACAGGTCATAATTCTGCCTGGCCTTTTTTGTCTATGTGGTCCTACTTAGCTGAGTTGGTTATGCAATATCAATGACATTAAGTCCTTGGAGTTAATTCTTACATGGGCCAGTTAACATCAATTGTTTTAATACTGCTGTATATTTAGCCTTGTTCTAGGGTTAGAGAGAAAGAGAGAGAGAAAGACATTTAGGGCATGGTCCCTGACTGCACAATGCTCACAGCCCAGTGTCAAGAGATCCATAAATAGTTAAACAATGTAAGAATTGTCATAAGGCAAAATCCTTGTTCAGTTAAAGATATTTACTGAATGATTATGTGCCAGTCATTCTGCTAGGTTCTGGAGATTTAAAGATCAGTAAGACATGCTCTTTGCCCTCAAAATGCTCATAGTTTAGTTAGAAATACAGAGACATAAATGGAAACATTAAATATAATGAAGTAAATGTATTGTTAAAGTAATTCCTGTGGTGACATTGTAGCCCAAATTGTGTTTTTGATGCATGATTTGGTAGCAGAGTAGAGAACAGATTTTAAAAGGACAATCCTTCAAGCAGATAGACCAGTTAATGAGTGTTTTCATAATCCAGAGAGATAGGAAAGAGAGAGGGAGAGGGAGACAGAGGAAACTTGGTTTATTGAATAAAAGAGAAGAAGGGGTCTAAGATTATTCTAAGGATTATGGCTCTTGTAACTCGATAGATGCTGGATAAGTAAAAGGTCAGGGAGTATGGTGTTTTGTTTGGGACATATTCATTTTGAGATGTCTGTGAGACATTCAAATGGGAAATCTCAGCTGGAAGTTGGACATATAGATTTAATATCTGAGGAGAGGACAGGCCAGGACATAGAGACGTGAAAGTCATCAGGAAATGAGTGGTAATTGAAGCCATGAAAGTGGATGATGTTACTTAGCTCGAGGATGCTGAATAAAAAGAGAAGATATAGACCTAGGGAAATGAACATTTAAAGGATGTGTACAGCTAAAAGAAGCCATGCAAGAGACTCAACATAAATATACATATAGATCAAAAGAGAATTAAGAAAGAGTTGTGGCTTAGAAGCCAAGGCAAGAGAACGTTTCAAAAAGATGGAAGTGGTCAGACTGTGTCCAAGGCAGCAGAGAACTCCTGCACGATTTAGCAACATGATGGTCACTTGTCATCTTTGCCAAAACAGTTTCAGTGAGGTTGTGAGAGTATACACACCACTTTAGAATGCATTGAAGAATGGATATAAAGTGAGGAAAAGGAAACAATCTGTGCAAACAACTACTGTGAGAAGTTTATTTAAGAAGAGGAGGGGAGTGACAAAGAGCTAGAATAAGATGCATAGACAAGAGAAGAATTATTTTGGAGATTGGAGAGACTTGATAACAAAGATCTAACTAAGAGTGGAGGACAGCATGATGATCTAGGAGTGAAAGAGAATGATTAATGAAAGAAGATCCTGAGAGAGATAAAAGGGATTAAGAGCATGGGAACTCATCTTGAAAAACAGGAAAGGCAGCTGTGTTGAAAAGTAAGAATGACACAGCTATAGATAAGATTGCGTGTGTTGGGAGGAGACAATGGATGAAATTGAGTTGCTTCCCACCCAATAACCTCAATTTTCTCTGAGATTTAAGATGTAAAACCCTTTGCTGAGAAAGATGAGGGTGGGAGATCAGGAGAGAAGAAGCTTTAGCAGAGTTGTGAAGGTGCTGAACGGCCACCATGGGGATAGGAGAAGGTACTAATCAGGGGTGTGCAAAAAGAGTCTGGAGCAAAAGATTTTAGGCTGGAGATCATAAATTTCTAGTTTCGACATTCCAAATAGATCCTGGTATTTTTTAATAGCATCATTCAGTAGTTTGGATAGTAAAAAAGAAAATGGATTGTGGACTTGATCTGGGATTAACGCCTTGCTAGGTTGGTGCAGCAGAAGAATGGTGAATAAGGGAGTTGAGGGTTCTTGTGTTAGAGCAGTTAATTTGACCATTTAACCTAGGCTGTGTAGGGGAGGAAGTAAGAAGGAGGAAGGTGCTAAGTCAGATCAGGAGAAATGGAGACATTTAGAAATTTAAGGTCTCTGGGAGTGTATGGTGAATTTGCAGTGAAGCGATTATAATGTTAGAGAAAGAAGACCATTTGAAGAGTCAGGAATTGCTGAAGTTTGGCAGAAAGTATACATTTGAAAAGTCCTGGAATAAGGAAGAAGTGATTTGGCTCAGATTGTCAGGAAAGGTGAATGCTGTGAGCTGCTGATCTGAAAAGGCTTTGGAAAAGTGCAAAACTTTGCTTTCATTCTATAACATTTCACACGTTTTATAAATGAAATTATCTTCAACTCTTCAGTCAGTCTCCAAAACTGGTCAATTCCATCTCTGTCTTTCACTTGAAATTCTAATATTCCTCCCATACCAAGTTCAGAGCTTATTTCTCATTACCTTGACTCTTGCAACAATAGAGTGACCAACTATCCTGTTTGCCCTGTACTGTCATGGTTTTAGGACTGAAAATTCTACATCCCAGGAAATCCTTAGTCCTAGGCAAACCTAGACTGTCACCCTACAAACTCCCAACTAATTTGGACCTCCTGTCTTTAGTCTCCCATCTTTCCAATCCATCTTCCACACTGTTGTGGGAGTGATATTTCTACAACACAAGTATGGTAATATCACACCTCTTCCCAGAATCCTTCAGTGATTCCCTAGAAAACCCTCCATGATCTGATTGCACCTACCTTTTTAGTCACTTTTCCCTTCCACTATCTTCTCCCATTCTCACCTGCCATTGCACCTTCCCCACCATTTCACTGTGTTCTTCAGCTGGTCTAGAACACTTATTATTCCTTTCCATAGGCCATTCATTTTTATATGTTGGGACCTTTGAATTCTATTCATTCACCTTTGGAATTCCTTTTCCATCCTTTCTTCCCCTACACTCTGCCCATCCTTACAACTGTTCATTGAAAATGGACTTAAGCTACAAGTTGACCTTCCTATCTTCCTCTGCTGTACAGGATTCATTTCTACTTCTAAAGAAAGAAACTTCTTTGTTATCTTTTTCATGGCATGTTTAAACATATATTTTAGTTAGTTATTCTTATATCTGTCTTTTCTAAATAATTATAAAGTTCTTGAGGACAACAGTCATGTGTTATTCTTCTGGGAAATTTTCCACCACACTCCACCGTCCTCAGCAATTAGCATATTGGGTAAACACAGAGCAGAATGTCCTTTTGCTGGATGAAACTGTGAATCGCTAAATCCTAGATGAATCGTAGTGATAATACAGTGTAGGTTTTCCTGAAGAGATTGGACTTAACCACAGTTTTGAAAAGGTGCTAGGATTTAAATACAATAGTGTATAATTCAGGCAAAATAAGGTTAACGTTATCTCTTCCCCAGCCACTATCTTTGTTTTTCTCTCCACACCTGTCCCTACAGGAACAAGTAAGAAAATGTAGTTGGCTTGGCACAAGTGCCATGTTGTCTGGCTCAAGGTGCTCTGTCTCTCAGAATTTAAAGACTTTATCTTTCCTTTTTCTCCAAAAGCCCCCTGGGTACATAGTTGTGTATTTTTAGTTGTGAGTCCTTTAGTTTGTGGAGTCTCTTAGAATTTAATAGAAGAATCCTGACATGGTATACAGAGCATTGAATAAGAGGCCTAAACACCTGAATTCTGGTCCTAGTTCCACCATATTCTAACCCTGTGACCTTGAACAGGGAACTGGATTGTTCTTGAATGCATCTCTTTGTCAACTAAACACTATGGTAGGGATATTACTGGTATCTGTTCCATTTACCTCACAGGGATGATGCTATGCTACTGTGAGGATTTATCACCTATGCCATTCACCTCAGTTCTTGTCACGCACTGATTGTGATATTGGAGATTTTTTAAAATATTTCCCTCACCAGACCAGAAGTTTCTCGGGGACAGAGATTATGAGAGACAATTCTATATTCTTCCAGCACAGAGTTCACAGAATGGTGCTTATTAAATATAGGTTGAATGAATGATGGCCTCCAAGGCAGTGAGAGACCTCAAAAAGCCATGGAAAAAAGTAAATAGACAAGAGTCATTTTCCCTTTATGCTTACTCTCCATATGTGGAGAGCTTTGCGAACTACAGATGCAGACTTCTCACTCTCATTCCAGGTTCCATGCATAGGTGGGTAGAAATTCATCTGCTGTTGAGATGAGGCAGGTGTACCCTTTGTAGAATGACACCAACAAAAATATGGGATTGAGATGCTTTTGGAAGCAGATCAAAAGGACTACCCTCTTCCTGAGATCCAGGTAACAATGTTGATAGTATTCTGAGAACTTGGGCTGTGCTGGTTTCTACCCAGAGGATATATCTGATCATCTGTGATTTCTAAATTAGTTATTTTGATTTTCTCTCAGGCTTCTACAGGCATGGCTTTTCTAAGTTGAAAGGGTTAAGTGCAGGGAATATTGAGGATAAAGTTGACATATCAAGGTTTATACTTTTGCTTATTGCTTCTAAATAGGGACTTTAAACTATCGTGTATGCAACTCATTCCAATCATACAATCTTTCTTTGAGTGTTTACTAAGTAGCAGGCTAAGTCTAGGATATATGGTGTGAACAGAACAGATCTTGCAATAGCACTAAGGGAGCTAACAGCACAGTGGGTAAATAGCCAATAAATAAGTAAACAAACATCTAAATTAGAGATGTTGATGCTGCAAAGAGAAAGAATAAAGAGTATGAGAGTACGTAATGATGTATATGATTGCCTAGATAGTATTGGCCATGAAAGTCTCTCTGACCTGCAAACTGATGTTAAAAGGAGCCAGATATGTGAAGATTTAGAGGAACAGAATTCCAGAAAGAAGGAACGACATGTGCAGAAGCCTTTGTCAGGAAAAATCCTTGGCTTGTTCTAGAAACTGAAAGCATCTCAGTGCAGTTGAAACATAGAGAATGAAGAAGAGAATGGTATGAGGTGATGTTGAAGGGCACAAGAGCCATATTAGATATGGCCTTTAGGCTACAATGAAAAGATTAGCCTTAATACAAAAGAGAACTGGGACAAGAACTTTAGGCAGGAGAATGACATGATATTTCAAAAGAAGATCACTTGGGCCACAGTGTGGAAAAAGTTAGAAGGGATCAAGAGATAACATAGTCCCTGCCATGAAGGAGTGCAAAATCCAGTTGAGAAAAACATGTTAACAGAATTTCAGTAAGTGTGGTAAGTGCCATGACAGAGATAAGGAAGTATAGAGACAAGCATGGGTTCCAATTCCAATATACTACCTCTACACTATGCAAATTTTGTGACTTTGGCGTAACTTATTCAACCTCTCTTGGTCTCGGTTTCCTCATTTATAATATGAAAATAATCTTAGGCTGCTACGAAGATTAATGAAATAACATGTGAAGAGTGCTTAGTCTGTAAATAAATTGCAGCCCTCAATAAAAGGTAGCCATAATTAAAATTAGTGTTAGACACAGTATAGGGAATGGACTGCAGGGGGCATGATTGGGGTGCAGGAAGCCCAGTAAGGCATCTGTTACAACAGTCAAGAGGAATGTTCACAGTGGCCTGTATTAGGATGGCAACAGTGGAAGTGTACATGGATTGGAGATAAGTTTGAGAGCATTTTAGGGGAATCACTTGGTTTCTGACCGGATGTGGACAAAATGTAGTCATAGGGGTTGGATAAATCCCCAGTTTCCAGCTTGAGTTTCTGGGAGGGAGAATCATGACACATTTAGAAGTGGAGCTCAGATTCATGAGTGAATCACCAGTCTCCCACTTCTTTCTGCGACAGGAATCAAAGATATGTCCAGATTGAAGGGGAGGAGAAATTAGCAACACAGGGGACACAGACTAACCAGAAAAATCAACCATAGAGTCAGAACTAAAGGAGAGACCGAGAGAGAGGCAGAGACAGAGAGAAGGGTTATACTCTCTCTAGAGTTTCTCTTTAGCCCTTCTATTCAGCATTTTCCTGTTAGTAGCTTCTCAGCTTGTTCTCCTTTCTTAAATTTCAGAAACGTCACAAATTGTCCGTAGCAAGCTAAATGTTCCCTCTCTGAGAGAGTTTATATTTCTGTCTTACCCAAAACAAATTCCCCCAGCCTCTCCCTACCATGGGGATTTTACATTTAATTGTCATCAAACAGATTTGGGGAAAATCCCTTCCTATCTCCCCTTCGGTCTGGAAAAGAGAAGAGGTTTTGGAAAGCAGGCCATGCAAATCTCCAAGCTTACAATAAACTGAATTGCAAAGGCATAAGAAGCCACAGAAAAAAGAAAGTGTGAACGTGACCTTTAGCATACTGTTCTGGCCCAATAGGGCTCTGTTATTTAACACAGAGGTATGAACAGAACATGCTGCTTTAGAAAATGAAACTTTCTACACCAGTTATGCAGAAACAAATACCCATGTCTCTAAAATGCAAAAGTGGAAGTGTAATTTTGGTGAGTGTGAGCTTTCTTAGTTCTTGGAATTATAATGTATTTGATGTATCTTCCCTTGCTCTCTCACAGTTTCATCATGGATAATAGATAATAGTAGAAACAGTGCCAATACTGAAGTCAAAGTGAGTGGTGAGAAGGGATGGGGGACATGTGTGGGGGCAGGTGTTTAGTTATATCCTGATGGCTTAATCTTAGTGTTATAAGTTCATAAGTTCTTACTATGGGATTAAAAATGTTCTGCCATAATGTGCCTTCCAGATGTTACAATGAGCCTCATTCTCTTAAGTAGTCCCTCCTGAGCAGAGAGAGGCAAGTGGTATAGTGGAAATAGCATAGACCTTGGAACAAGTAAGGCATGATAGTAAATCTCATTTTTACCATTTTCTAGTTTTGTTACCTCAGACAATTTACTGAATGTCTCTGAACCCCAGTTACCTGATCTGCACTATGAGAGGAATAATGGTACCCATCTTTTAGGATGGTTGTAAGAATTAAATTAAACAATGCATGTGAAAAATTCCACTGCAGATTCTGGGGTCCATCATTGATACTCACAACATGATAATTATTTTCTGTCTTTTCACCTGTGGGCACATGTCCACCTTCTGTTCAAGGTCATACATACATAAGTAAGATGACTGCTTGACTCTTTAGGATATATCACAGATAGGCTAAGTACGGGGGATGGAATATAAGGGGAGGGAAAGTGAAATTACTCTTTAAAGTAATAGTAGCTCATAGTGTTGACTCTGTTTTATCTATGAATTTATCACTTGGGGTTCTGTTCTAATGTTACATTTCTATGTCTTGAAACAGGACTTAAAATGACATAGGAAGTCATTCTGCTACTTAGGAGAAGAATCTGAAAGCATGCCACTCCTTTATTTTTGTAAAATTACTTAAAATAAAACAAAATAAAATCAAGAACAACAAAACCCTTACTCCATTTGAAGAATAACCTCATTACTTATTTCTTCCACTTTTAGTTCTAAATGCAATAAACATTCCTGAAATATGGACAGAAGCTATGTTTGTAAAATTTAGTGTTTGGGAGGAAAATAAATGATGAAGAGAAGGGTGTCTATAAAGATTAGGCACCTTGCCCCTCCATTTGAAGTCCCAGATCTTCCATTTAGTAGCTTATGGCCTTAATAAACTCCTCTCTGGGCCTGGCTTCTTCTACCTGTATTATGTGGAGGCTGAATTAAATGATTTTCCAATGTCCTTTCCAGTCTGAAATCATACAAGTAAGTTAAAGTAAAATAATGATATTGTTGCTCTCCTGCCATTCTTATTTGCAGGCAGCCTGCATAAATCCATGGCCAGATCTTAAGAAGCCCTAAAGATTACTCTGTATTCCCCATGCCCTACATATAATACATAATACAAACTACACTAAAGCATAAAATAAGATTAAGGAAATCCACAAAACTTTTTTTCCTTATGATGACTACTTTAATGAAAAATAAGTATTAAATCTTAAGTTTTTCCAAAAAAATGATTTTAGTAGACTGTTTTGCTGGTGCTCTAATCAATGTTCACTGTGACTATTGGATAATCTGCAATGTCCATGATGTCACATCAATACAGAATTCCCCTTAGACGGAGAAATGATCTCTTCTTTTCTAGATAATACAAAGGAAAATATCCTGGTTCAGTTTCTAAATTTATATATTACTGAAATTTTTCATGTAAATTTGGAATGAAACCTAAGCCAAGAGAGAAAGACAAAGTGCACAAGAACAACCAGCTACTGTGATACAATAATAAGGAGGTAAGATTCCCAAGCCCTGAAAATCAACTAGGATACTGGCAATGCAGGCTAAAGGAAGCAGGGTCACTTTTCAAGTGCTGGAGTGCCAAGACAGGAAGTCAGGACCTAATGGGCAAGGTGGCAGACAAAGGAGAGGCAAGGGGACCTAAAAGGTGAGACAGTATTCACTCTAATCAGGGCTTGGGGCAAGACAAATTTGAACACAAAAGCAGTAGTCTCAAATGCCACACCCTTTTGGCTATGGTGAGAACAATAGACTGAATATTTCAGTACATCCTTGTCTGCAACACAACTTAGGCTCTAGCAGGGTAGTTTGGAGACGATTTCATGATTCCCTAACTGATTTCACTAGGTGACTTTGGATCAGTATATCTTCCTTGAGCATCTACTTCTTCATCTGTAAACAAGCCCCTTCTAATTTTAATATTCTATGCCTCTGTAAGTATAAAAAGGAATCTGAATGTTGGCTAAAGAACTACTTAACTAATATACTCTTCTTTTTTTTGTTTTGGGCAGGGATCATAACTTCACGGCTTACTTTGATGATTATACTGAAATATTCGTGATGGGTGGCAACAGTACCAGCAATGCTGAGACTGACTGCAATGTCACTAATGTGACATTTCAGTACTCCCTTTATGCAACCACCTACATCCTCATATTCATCCCTGGTCTTCTGGCCAACAGTGCAGCCTTGTGGGTTCTGTGCCGCTTCATCAGCAAGAAAAATAAAGCCATCATTTTCATGATCAACCTCTCTGTGGCTGACCTTGCTCACGTGCTGTCCTTACCCCTCCGGATTTACTATTACATCAGCCACCATTGGCCTTTCCAGAGGGCCCTTTGCCTGCTGTGCTTCTACCTGAAGTATCTCAACATGTATGCCAGCATTTGCTTCCTGACGTGCATCAGCCTTCAGAGGTGCTTCTTTCTCCTCAAGCCCTTTAGGGCCAGAGACTGGAAGCGTAGGTATGATGTGGGCATCAGTGCTGCCATCTGGGTCATCGTGGGGACAGCCTGTTTGCCATTTCCCATCCTGAGAAGCACAGATTTAGCCAACAACACTGAGTCCTGCTTTGCTGATCTTGGTTACAAGCAAATGAATGCAGTGGCTTTGGTTGGGATGATTACAGTTGCTGAGCTGTCAGGATTTGTGATCCCAGTAGTCATCATCGCATGGTGTACCTGGAAAACTACTATATCCCTGAGACAACCACCAATTGCTTTGCAAGGAATTGGTGAGAGGCAGAAAGCACTGAGGATGGTTTTCATGTGTGCTGCAGTCTTCTTCATCTGCTTCACTCCTTATCATATTAACTTTATTTTTTACACCATGGTAAAGGAAACCATCATTAGCAGTTGTCCCATTGTCCGAAGCACCCTGTATTTCCATCCTTTTTGTCTATGCCTCGCAAGTATCTGCTGCCTTTTGGATCCAATTCTTTATTACTTCATGGCCTCAGAGTTTCGTGACCAACTATCCCGCCATAGCAGTTCTGTGACCCGTTCCCGCCTCATGAGCAGGGAGAGTGGTTCATCAACGGTTGGCTAAAAATAAAACAACTCTTCAATTATGACTTTGTTTAACTATGTTCCCTTGCTTTTTCCAAAGGCCAGAATGACCAGCCAGACAATTTCTTTAATCGATCTTTGGAAACAACATGAATATCTTGTTGTATGATAGTTGTGGTCGCAGGGGTGTGATGGTGGAGGCAGAGTGTGAAAAATGTGGGAGAGGAAGGGAAGATGGAATTTGCCTGTTTCTTCTTTGAAATTCAAGGCACTTTTTTATTTAGGAAACCTAGATCAAGTTTTTACAGGTATTTTCAACCAAATGGAAATTGGATATTTTATCTTAAACGTTTCTTCAGTAAATATGATGTTAGTAAGATACAATAAATACATGAATCTTTTATAGTACATGAATCTTTTATAGAACGTAAAAGCAAATCTCTTTCATATGAAGACCTTTATTTGTGAATGAGAGGAAAAATATCCAGTCTTTCTAAGAGATAAATGCACAGGCAAGGGGGAGTGAAGATTGAAGCAGTGTGCATAAATTTTAAGACCCCAAATCTATTACTGAATAAAGAGCATGGGAATTTGTTCATTCACTGAAAATGTATTGGATATCTATTGTATTCTAGGTTCCCACTTTCTTAGGTACTTACACATGTAGGATCTCATCTGGCCGTTTAATAAACTTGTGGAAATTTCCAATACAAATGAATAAATGGAACCTCAAAGAAGTGAAGCAGCTTGCCTTGGGATAAACAGTGGTGAGCCAAATTTTTTCCTGTATATACGACATATGCTTAAGTTATTCCCTCTATTTCTGTTGTTGCCTTTATTAAGTCGATACTAAACTCGGTTTAAAGACACAGACTAAAGCTAAGCTACATAAGACCAAGACCATTTCTACACAATTTGCCTGAGCTTATCTGAAAAGTCTGTGGGTTGTGGGGATGGCATGTCAGGCTTCAGGCTGCAGAGTATCAAATGATAAATAGATAGATTGTTCTAATACTGCCCCTATCTACTGAGTCTTGATGATCAGGGCTATAGAAGATCCAAAGAGTTCATCATTTCCCAGAAAATATATTTTAAGGCTTAATATAGGTCATACAAACCCCATAAAAGGATAAAGGAAAGAAAGCTGTAAAGCTGAGAGATGAGCATTCCGTGAAATTTAGATATTTTTTGGAATTGGTCCAAGGTCTTTTTTCTTAATCATTACTCGACTAACTCTCAACAAATTTGTGTATATTAAGAAGCTTCTCTATGAGCAGAGCTCACAGAACTGCATTAGAAAGAGAAAACATCACATCATGAATGAACTGAAGAAAAGTGTGTATCTTCCTTCTAGCAATCTTCTTATCTTCATTTTTCTAGAGGTTATAGCTATTATTTCAGAGCCATTATGGAGGATTTGAATACAAGCAATCCTCAGCTTATCACGTTGGCACTTATGAACCTCAGTACATCACTCTAATCTTTTATGCCTGCAACTTAAATAGCACAGATGTTTGGTGTGCAGGGAGAAGGGAAGTGGTAGTTCTCAGAATATCTATTTGAATAGACTAGCTATGAAAGAGGAAGGAGGGACAACTGAAAAAGGAAGAATTAAAAGAAAAAAAGAACAAGTTTTCTAGGGAGTGAGAGTCTTGTAATTGTAAAATAATGAAACTGGTTTTCTTGTGCTTTATTAGCCTGCATATGGCACTGGAAGCTTTCCAGACTTGCTTGAAGTTAAAGGGAGCGTTATCAGAATGTCTTGACAGCCCCACTCTAAGGAGATGATTTTGAAAGAAATCCATTTGGAACTACACATTCTGCTATATTTTGTGAAGAAAAGGAACCTCAGTTCTAAATAGTCACACTTTATGTTCCCTTTTTTCAAGTTTTTGTCAAGAGGTAGTTCTTCAAGTACAGGATTTTCAGATTATTGGGCAAATTAAATTATCTGCTTTCCATTTGGCCACTATTAAAGTGAAATCTTTAGGCTTTTTCTGATAGGTGAATTCTAATTGTAGTGAGAGAGAAAAAGATGACATCAAAGCAAGCAATGATTTGTTCTTAAATATTAAAGGCTGGGATGCCTTATATAATACGAGGGGGAAAGGTGACAATGCTTGGTCTTATGAGACAGCTCAAGAAATCAGTGAGACTACTTTAAGGTATTGCAATAAATAACAATTTGAACAGTTATCCCTATGCTTATCACAGGGACATGATGTGAGACAAAGAGGACAGCAAAAAATATATCCTTGAATAAGCTTATCAAAAAGTCACCAAAAAAAGCTCTACATTGCCCCAAATCTCTGGAAGACACCTGTCAAAATCAACTTAGAAACCATTCAGAATCCCATAATCCTCACAAAAGACTCTTTAACCTATAGCTTTGGTTAAAAAAAAGGTAAGGGATTTTGAGCAATATAATAACTTTGTGCAGCAATCTATATGACCTTACTTCAGTTTATGCATGATTGGTTATGTTGTTGACTTTTACAAATATTAAAAAACTAGCACAGCGTACATTTTCATATTTAACATTTATGATAGATTAAATAGGTTATGTTTATGGAGTATATGGTAATTTTTATAAAAATATTAAGCCTCATGCTCTTATTTGAAAATGTAACTCCTCTATTATAAAATTGCTTTTATAAGAAAATTAGTTTCTTCTTAAATTATTTTGCATATTTTCCAGGAATATAACCCACCATAAAAGTAAGGTTACTGCTTATAATGGAAACTTAAAACCACATTCCTCTTTTAAATAGTAAGTGGTTTCGGTGTCCTATTAAGTCTTTAGATCTAATACTGTGCCTTTAAGTACACTGCAAATGCAATATGTAATTATAAGTAAAAGTATGCTGTTATTCTCTAAGGCTCTAAAAATTAATTTCCCAAAGTTCCAAATTTACCACCAATGAATAATTAAGGTACTTTGGTGCCCTAATGTTTTAATCATTAAACCACAATTTTATTTTTGGAACAGAAAATTTGTTTCCATTTTTCATATAGATATTACTTTGTCCAGGTAAATTACATGTGCAGAATTTTCAGTATACAGAATTGATAAAGTAGGAAGGGAACAACTGGTTTACAGAAACTGAATTTCAAATTGGGTACTAAAGAGAAAGACGGAGAGTAACAAAATTCCAGGAGATGTTAGCATAGACTAGCAGATTTCCTGATCTTCTGGAGTTGGGGGGCAGATTTACATGACTTGCAAAATTACATCTGAACTCAGTCTTGCATGATGGGAAAGTTTTCAAGTTTTGCTAAATATAGAGAAAGAGTAAGCATTCTTATTGGAAACTCCCCTGATCCAAGTGTGCAAAGATAGAAAAACTGGGAGGTGATTAATACTGAATATTATCATTTGGCTAGAAATATACAAGGAAGCAGTAAGTAATGAGGTGAAATTTGGAAGCCTGGTTCAAGATGGTGACTTAGGAAGATCCTGTACTTACTTCCTCCCATGACACATGAAATCAACAGTTATATATGGAACAACTTTCATAGGAAAAGATCTAAAAACTGGTGGACTGACCCCTTCACATGGGGAGATGAGAGAGGGAAGTCACATGGAAGCGGGTAGAAAAGGCTGAGGTGAAATCTTGCCATGAACCTCACCCCCGGGTGGGGTGACTCACAATCAGGTGGGAACTCAAAACGCAGAGCTTCAACTTGAAGAGTAAAGGGTTTATACCGCACATCCAGCACTCCAAGTTTTAAGACTAGCACCTAAAAGAGGAGCCCCAAAAACATCTGGCTTTGAAGACCAGTGGGGTTCATTCCCATGAGACCCATGCGGCTGTGGTGAACTGAGAAGGCTCTTAAAGGGCTCACATGCAGACTTGTTCACCCCAGGGCCCAGCACAGAAGCAGCCCTTTGAAAAGCACTTAGAGGTCATGTAAAAAAGAGACTCATTTGCTAATTTTAAAGCATTGATCTGAGGGGCAGGGGCCTGTTGGAATATTCTGTGGGCGATGGAAGCTCGTGGGCACTGTCGTCCTGCTCTCCCTCTGCCTTGCTAAAGCCGGCAGATGCAATCATTTTTTTCTCCTTTCTAACGGGTGTTCCAGCTGATGGAGTCCATCTTCCAAGCTCTCTCTCTTCTGCCTTGGTAAAGCCTGCAGGTGCTATATTTTTTTAAAATTTCTCCTTTATGTTTTCTTTTTTAACCTGTCTTCTATTTTTACTTTTATTGTTCTTTTTTCTATTTTTTGTTATTATTTTTTCTTTGGCAGGTGCCATCTTTGCACTCCCCCTCTGTCTTGCTCCAACCAGTGTTCACCATCTTTACCTCTCCCTCTGCCTCAGTCCAGGGTGCTACTATTTTCCAGCAAGGAGCTTCTACACATGTCTGGCACCCAAGTTTTTATATCTGGTGACCTGATTTTTGTGGCTGCCACCCAGAGGATGCCCCTTGAAAGTCTGGCTCTGGAGGCCAGGTGGGCTTGCAATCCTGGGTCCCATTACACTATAACAATCAGAGAGAGAGTTTTTGGGAGACTACCACCCACAGGGCACTTCACAGATAATAGACTATAACATACCCCTAACTTTTCTGAGAAAGAGGTCTATTTGCTTGTCCAGGAGCTTTGGCCTGAGGTGCAGACTTATGGTTTGGCACTCTTATAGGAGTCTATGGAAGTGCTTCCTGGGAATGGAGGCTTGTGGATGCAATCTTTTCAATCTCTGTATGCCTTGCTCCAGCTCACCAGTATCTTTCAGAAAAGAGCTTATACTCTTCTCAGGTGCCCAGATTTATGCAGCTGATGCCAGAGGACATCTCTTCATCACCTGGCTCTGGAGGCCAGAAGGGCTTACACTTGTGGGTCCCACAGGACTGTAACCAATGGAGAAGGAGCTCTTAAACGCCTACCACTCCCATGGCATAGCAAGAGACAACAGACCCAGGAGTTCGGTCTTTCTGTGAAGGAAGCCTATTAGCTAATCATCATGACTGGCCTGAGGGACAGGTTTCTAATTAAACACACATCTAAGGACTGACTGTAAACCTTCCCTGAGAGCTCAAAGGGCAGCACTATCTTTTTGTTCTCTGCCACACAGAGCGCCAGCATCTCTTGAAGAGGAGCTCCTATATGTGTCTGGTGCCCCAGTTTTCATGTTGGGTGCCCTGGTTTTTGCAGCCACAATCCAGAGAATAACCCTTAATCTCCTGGCTCTGGTGGGCAGGAGAGCTTGCATTCTTGGGTCCTGTGGGACTGTAACAATCAGAGAAACAGTTCTTGGCAGGCTTACCCCTCAGGACACTACACAGACAGAAGACTAGAACACACTCCTGGCCTTCCTGTGAGAAATGCCTACTTGCTTGTCCTGGAGCTTCAGCCTTAGGGGCAGGCTTCATGTTTGGCACACATCTAGGGGCTATAGAGGTGCTCTCAGGGAACTTAGGCTGAGGGATGCTGTCTTTGTATTTTCCCTCTACCTCACTACAGCTTACTGATATCTCCCAGAAAGGAGAAGATGAAACAGTCATCTGGAGCTCAAATTTTTGTGACTGCCACCCAGGGGACACCTTCAGATCTCCTGTTTCTGATGGCCTGCAGGGCTTCACTTGTCGTCCCACAAGACTATCTATATTTGCATTCTTATCTTTTTGAGGAAGATTGGTCCTGAGCTAACATCCGTGCCTGTCTTCCTCTACTTTATATGTAGGATGCCTGCCACAGCATGGCTTGAAAAGTGGTGCCTAGGTCCATGCCCAAGATCTGAACTGGCAAACCCTGGGCTACTGAAGTGGAGCATGCGAACTTAACTGCTATGCCACCAAGTCAGCCCATATATTTATTCTTTAAAAGCTGTTGCCTAAGGGCCTGGCTTCCAATCAGCCTGAATCTAAGTGCTGACTGAGATCCTCTTCTTCATGACACTGACTGGTCTTGGCACAGCCTCGACTACTGGGAACTATAAAAAATAAAATAGGCTGCTTGCACAATGAGAAAGGTTTGAGAGACAATCAAGAGCTAGGGAAGAGTGGAACAATAAGGTTCATCTACTTGAGGTCACTCTTTCAAGATTGGGAGAGGTAGCTAATTCATCTATTGCATGGAAACCAAGACAGAGAGTCAAGCAAAATGAATAAATAGAGAAATATGTTCCAAATAAAAGAATAAGATAAAAATCTCAGGAAAACCCTTAATGAAACAGAGATAAGTAATTTACCAGATAAAGAGTTCAAAGTAACATTCATAAAGATGCTCACTGAACTTGGGAGAAGAATAAATGAACACAGTGAGAACTTCAACAAAGAAGCAGAAAATATAAGAAAGTACCAGACAGAAGTCACAGAGCTCAACAGTACACTAACGAAAGTGAAAAATACATTAGATGAAATGGAAGAAAAAATCACTGAATTCAAAAACAGGGCAGAGGAACTCACCCAATCAGAGCAACAAAAAGAAGAAAGAATGAAAAAAAGTGAAGATAGCTTAAGAGACTTACGGTACAACATTAAGTGGACTAACATTCACATCACAGGGGTCCCATAGAGAAAGGGGCAGAAGACTTATCTGGAGAAATAATAACTGAAAACTTCCCTAACCCAGGGAAGAAACAGAAAATACAGATCCAGGAAGCTGAGAGAGTTCCAAATAAGATGAACCCAAAGAGACTCACAGGAAGACACATTATAATTAAAGTGTCAAAAGTTAAAGACAAGGAGAAAAGCATCAAAGCAGGAAGAAAAAAACAACTTAGACTATTCAGAAGATTTTTCAGCAGAAACTTTGCACACCAGAAGGGAGTGGCACAATATAATAACTTTTTTTCAAAGTGCTTAAGGAAAAGACTTCCAACCAAGAATACTCTACCCAACAAAGTTATTATTTAGAATTGAAGGACACAGAATATTCTGTACAATCAGAAGCTAAAGGAGTTCATCACCACTAAAGAAGCCTTACAAGAAACAGTAAAGGGACTTTCTAAAGCTGAAAAGAAAGGGCACTAGTTAGCAACAAGGTAACATATGAAAGTATAAATCTTACTGGTAAAGGTAAGTATATAGTAATGGTAGTGAATTAATCACTTATAAAGCTAGTATGAAGGTTCAAAGACAAAAGTAGTAAAGATAACTGTAACTACAATAATTATTAAGGTATATACAAGATAAAAAGATGCAAAGTGTGACATCAAAAGTATAAAATGTGGGGGGAGTGTAAAAATGTAGAGCTTTAGAATGCATTCAAACTTAGGTTGTTTTCAACTTAAAATAGACTGGTAAAAATATGGTCATGCATCACTTAATGATAGGGATACATATGAAAAATGTGTCATTAGGCAGTTTGATTATTGTATGAACATTATAGAGTGAAGTTACAGAAACCCAAATGGTATAGCCTACTACACACCTAGGCTATACAGTATAGCCTATTGCTCCTAGGCTACAAACCTGTACACCATGTTACTGTACTGAATACTGTAGGCAATTTAACACAATGGTAAGTATTTGTGTGTCTAAACATAGAAAAACCACAGTAAAAATATGATATAAATCATAAAAATGGCACACCTGTATAGAGCACTTACCATGAATGGACTTTTCAGGACTGGAAGTTGCTCTGGACGAGTCAGTGAGTGAGTGGGGAGTGGATGTGAAGGCCCAGGACATTACTGTATGCTACTGTAAACTTTATGAACACTGTACACTTAGGCTACACTAAATTTATAAAAACTATTTTTTGTCTTCAATAATAAATTAACCTTAGCTTATTGTAAGTCTTTTACTTTATAAACTTTTTAGTTTTTTTAACTTTTTGACTTTTTTCTAATAACACAGGTTAAAACACGAACATGTTGTACAGCTGTACAAAAATATTTTCTTTCTTTGTATCCTTCTTCTATAAGTTTTTTCTATTTTTAAAATTTTCAATTGTTTTACTTTTCAATTTTTTTTTTGTTAAAAACTAAGTCACAAACATACACATCCTGATCCTACACAGAGTCAGGATCATCAATATCACCATCTTCCACCTCCACATCTTGTCTCACTGGAAGGTTTTCAGGGACAATAGCATGCATGAAGCTGTCATCAGCATCACCACAAACATATGAGTAATGCATTGAGCTACGATGTTATGATGGCTACGACAAGACTAGGTGATAGAAATTTTTCAGCTTCATTATAATCTTATGGGACCACTGTTGTATATGCAGTCCATCATTGACTGAAACATTCTTAAGTAGCACATGACTATATAAGTTGTTATATGTAAGCCACATGGTAACCACAAAGCAAAAACCTATAGAAGATACACAAAAGATAATGAGAAAAAAATCTAAGGATACTACTAAAGAATGTAATGAAACCACAATGGAGAGAGCAAAAGAAGAAGAAAGAAACACAGGAACTACAAAACACCCAGAAAATAATTAATAAAATGGCAAGAAATACATACCTATCAATAATTACTCTATATGTAAGTAGACTAAATTTCCCAATAAAAATATATAGACTGATTTAGTGGATAAAAAATCAAGACTAGCTATATGCTGCCTACAAGAGCATACTTCAGACATAAGGACATATACAGACTGAAAGTGAAGGGAAGGAAAAAGATATTCCATGCAAATGGAAGCAACAGAAAGCTGGGATAGCTATACTTATATCAGACAAAACAGACTTTAAAACAAAGACTGTAAGAAGTGGCAAAGAAGGGAATTACATAATGATAAAGGGGTAAACCCAACAAGAGGATATAACATTTGTAAATATTTATGTACTAAATATAGGAGTACCTAAATATATAAAGCAAATTTTAACAGAACCAAAAAGAGAAATACACAGCAATACAATAATAGTAGGGGACTTCAATAACCAACTTACATCAATGAATAGATCATCCAGACATAAAACCAATAAGGAAACTGTTCTTAAACAACATGCTAGGTCAGATGAACTTAACAGATATATACAGAATATTCCTTTCAAAAGCAACAGAATACACATTCTTCTCAGTGCACATGGAACATCTTCCAGGATAGATGGTAAGTTAGGCCACAAAACAAGTCTTAACAACTTTAAGAAGATTGAAATTATATCAAGTATCTTTTCCAACCGCAACAGTATGAAACTAGAAATCAATTATGAGAAAACAGAAAATTCACAAATACGTGGAGATTAAACAACATGCTACTGAACAACCAATGGGATATTGTTCAGCTGTGAAAAAACCAACGAAATCTTTCCATTTGTGACAACAGGGATGGAGCTTGAGGGCATTATGCTAAGTGATATAAATCAGACAGAGAAAAGCAAATATTGTATGATCTCACTTATATGTGGAATCTAAAAACATTTAGAAAAACAAACTCATAGATACAGAGAACAGATTGGTGGTTGCCAGAGGCAAGGGGTGAGGGGGTGGGCAAAATGGGTGAAAGGAGTCAAAAGGTACTATTTTCTAGTTATAAAATCAATGTCATGGAGATGTTGTATATAGCATGGCAACTATAGTTAATAAGACTGTGTTGCATGTGTGAAAGTTGCTAAGAGAGTACATATCAAAAGTTCTCATCACAAGAAAAAAGATTCTGTAACTATGTATAGTTATGGATGTTAACTAGACTTATTGAAGTCATCATTTCACAACATATACAAATACTAAATCACCATGTTGTACACCTGAAACTAATATAATGTTATATGTCAATAAAAATAATAGAGGCATAGAACAGGGAGGGCCTTGAACGCCGGGTCTAGGATTTGGACTTCTCTGTGGTGGGATGAGGCAAGATGGATCATAAAAGTTGCGGAAATAAAAAAACGTTATATTTAGTAGGTCTTGAGAAACAATGATTCAATATATGAATGTGGGCAAAAGTCTGGTGGCAAGTATATATCATTGCTTTCTCATTCATTCTGTGGTGTGGATTATACATATAGATAATTTTACAAACATGCAAGTGAATATTCAAAAATGTACAACTGAAGGAGCCGTCATCTACTGGGTTTATGTGAAGGACTTTATAAGAATTGTCATATTTAATTCTCACAACTCCATGAGGTAAGTATTATAATTATCCTCACTTTCTAGATAAAAAGGATGAGGTAGAGCAGTTAAGGTAACTTGCTCAAGGATATATAGATAATAATTAGTGATAGGACTGGGATTTGTAAATCTGGAAGTTTGAGTCCAAAGCTCATATGCTTAATCACTATAATATTAGCCTATATCTTACTACCATAAAATGAATTTCATGAGAAATGTTTACATTTATAAGGAGGTTTTCCCTTTTATTAAAAAGCAATAATTATGCATATAACATTATATGACCAAAATTAGAATTATCAAAAATATAAATAGTAGAAAATAGAAAGGACACAGAATAATCAACATGAGATAATATAAGACAATGCTATGATAAATCTAATGCAAATAAATTTCAAAATTTATTAAAATGGAAGATTTTTTAAAAAGAATTATCAAAATGAGGCAAGAATAGAAAACTGAAACCTTCCAATGCATGATAAATTAAAAGAGGTTTGAAATAGGAGAAATATTTGCTAACATTCTCTACAGTCTCTATCCAGGCTCAAAGGCAAGTTAGTTACATATATCGATATAGGCAAAATAAAGACAAGGCATCCAAACCTTGGCCAGTACTGTATGTTGGGGATATCTGGCACATTTTTAGAACTAAGAACTGTATCTTCTGGAAGGGTAAATGTAGAGACTTTTTGATAATATAAGTAGTGGGCCACCAAGAAATGCAAGTCCTCATTTCACTGCATTCTTAAAAAATCTTTTTTCTTGCTACTCAAGACACATGAAGGGTTTGAGAGAGAGAAATTTAGCCTATTTTTTTTTTTGAAAATCAAGCTTACTTTAAATAAGTATTACTCAGTTTCTTTCTATATCATCTGCAAGCCACAGTAATGAATCATTAGTTTCTGATACGCAATGTGGCTACACTTGGATTTTTGACATATATATAAAGATGCCATAGATTTTATTCCAACCACAGACCAAAGAAGGGTGGCCAAGTTGTCTCTGTGATTGAAAATACACATATAAACCATAGGAGAGGCATGTCAGAATAATAATAATACTTTTTAAAAGATAAAAGAGAGGGAGAGGGAGCAGGAGAGTCTAGGAAGAAATGTCTTAGCTTTGCCGTGTTTTTTTTTTTTTTCTGGCTTCTACTTCCTTTAGAGTTTATTTAAGTCCCCTGGCATGAGTGCACAGACACTGCCTTCCTTGCCTCTGCTGTCTGAATCTCTGTACTCTCGTTCTTGTTCAGCCACTCAATCATCCTAGTGAAGTAGAAGCATGGCTTTGGAGTCAAACCTTCTGGCTCCAGGTCCTGATTCTTCCACTTAATGGCTGTTTGACCTTGGGAAAGCCATTTTATCTCACTTAACTGAAATTCCCTGGGCCTCAGTTTTCTCAGACATAAAGAGAAGCTACCAATACTTGTCTCCAAAGACTGTTGTGAAGATTAAATAAATAATGGCTATAAAAGGGCTCTGTAATCTGCTATATTAATATAGTTTTATTATCCATTCTATATTTACTGATAGTATAATAAGTGAACGGCAACTTTCTGGATCTTTGAGTGCATAAAGTAAGATAAGACAATCTCTGCCTTTGAAGGACTTCTCTAAGATTTGGGTTTGCTCTACCCTACCTTCTCTCATATACACACACTTATCAAAACTTACCTGGTCTATGTTCCATTCTCTCAGGGCTCTGATTTCAATTTTTCGATATAGTAAAATAATCTATGATAATGTGTTCTTGCCTCCTGAGAGTATCATGAGTTACCCCTTAGGATATATGAACATTTAAAATAGAATTCTTGGAAGTTATGTGGCAAACAAAGGAGTGACTGACGGCAGGAATTTCAACTCCCCCACCTACCCAAAGTTCAGCTTTCTGTAAACCACAAGGGGAAGTGATATTTTGCAGTCACAATGTATGTGAGACTAGTCTTGCTAACATTTTAGTGCAATGAAGAAAGATGACTTCCTTTTGCAAAAGCAGCTTGGCAAAATATATTGAGAATTTTAAAAATGTTCACACACTTTGACTCAGTAATTCTACTTTGAGGAATCTCCATGAATTAAATTTAATAAAAAATGTTTTTGACAAAGAGGTTCATTCTGGTACTATTTATGATAGCAAACAATTGCAAATAGTATAAATGACCAATAACAGAGGAGTGATTGTATAAACTGTACTATATCCATCTGACATAATGTTATAGAGCCATTAAAATTGTTTTATGAACATTTTAATGATGTAAGAAACATTTTTGATGAAAATAATATTCAAAGTTGGATTTCATTGGAATATACAACATTATATATACAGTATCATTCAACTATATAAAATAGATTCATATTTTAAAAATGCATTCAAAAAGTATGATATTTACTTATTCATTTAATAGATCTCTATTGAGCAGTTGCTATTTGCTGGGTGCTTCCTAGACACTGGGTATATACAGATGAACAAGATAAAAACAGTCCTTGCCTTCATGGAGTGGGAATAGTAGGAAAAAAAGCTAGTTGTTAACTATTGAAGCATAATGAAGGAAATAAAAGGAGTTATGTAAAATAAAATATGCAATGGAAGCTAATTTATGATTGGGTGATCAATGAAAGTTTTGATTAAATAATTTTTGTGTTGAGAGTTGAATAATTTGAAGAGGGCATCCATCAAAGACATGGGTAAGAACTATCCAGTCAGAAGACATCACATGTTCAAAGACCCTGAGAAGGAAATTGACCTGGCATGTTCATAGAACATGAAAAGACACTATACCAGATAATGTGAGCTATAGAAAAGTGGAATGTGATAAATTTGGAGAGGTAAATGTGAGCCAGATCAGGTATGGTCTTGGAGCTGTGATAAAAAGTCTAAGTTTTGTTTTAAGAGCCATTGAATGACTGAAATTTCATTATATAAAATAATAAAAATCTATATCAAAACACATTATAAATAAAACCAAAAGGCAAGTACCAAACTGGAGGAAACTATTTGCAACATATGCAACAAACAATAGTTACCAGCCTTAAAAATCAAAGAGTTATTATAATTAAATAAGACCAAGGATGAACACTCCAATAAAAAATGGACAAAGGACATAAACTGGTAATCTACTAAAGAAAACAATACAAGCTCTGGGGCTGGCCCCATGGCATAGAGGTTAAATTCTGCATCCTCAGCTTTGGTAGCCCAGGTTCACAGGTCCTGATCCCAGGTATGGACCTACACCTCTTGTCAACCATGCTGTGGTGGTGGCCCACATACAAAGTGGAGCACAATTGGCAGTAGGTGTTAGCTCAGGGCTAATCGTCCTCAGTAAAAACAAAATACAAGCTATCCATAAACATGAAAAATATCAAACTTCAATATCAAATAAATACAAATTAATACAAATATGAGATATAGTTCTCCTATCAAAACAATAACACTTAAAGGAAATGGTAATATGTCGTCTTGGTGAGCGTTTAGAGAAACAGGCTCTGTTTGAAGAGTAAATCGGTATCTTTCAGTTAGGCATATTTTTTTTTAGCAATAATATTTGTAGAAATGTATCCCTATTAATTATGGCGCTCAAGTTCTTCTGGAAAGCTTACTCTCAAGGGAACAAATTTGACATCCCTTTCAGCTATGTGAGTCTATGATAAAGTCCCTGACATCTTGGCATGAATAAGTTTGAATATTTATGCTTTAAAAGAAGATGAGAGACAAGTCAATGTCTCACTATAAGTCTAAAATGTATGATTTTAAATACTTCAGCAACATGTGCCTTTCTGCCACCCCTCAAATTGTACAATCATCAACAGAACAGCAAACATTAATTAAGTGGTATGATATATTAGACACTGAGGATGCAGGTAGACACAAACATTGAGCAAATCTAATGTAATAAGAAGAAACAAGCCCTAAATCTTAAAAGAAAAATAGTAAGTTTTGTGTTTATGTGATATGCTGAGTCTCAATAAGAGATGCCAGTGACTGGTACTATCTCACTGGAAGTTACCTGTTTTCTGGAAAATTACAAAAGACAGGTGCTATCAGGGCCCATAAAGTGCACTGACAAATGTGACATGTTAACCTGACACGATTCTGGACTATAATAGCAAAAGAGCAAATATTTAATAAACGTTCATACGCCAGATGCTGGGCAAAGAGGTTTATATTTAACTTTCAAAAAAACATCCTATGAGATTGATAATATCACCGACTCCATTTTCTACACGACAAAACTGAGGTTCAGAGAGATTAAGTAATTTGTCCAAGGTCATATAGGTGGGAGATGATAAAACCAGACTTTAAATCCAAGGAATGTGAACATAATTTATATTGTATAATCATGACTATAAAAAATGGTATTTTTATAACATTTTACCTTATAAGGGGCTGTCTCATAAACTCATTTAATTCTTACTACAATCCTTAGAAACAAGTATTATTATTATCCCCCATTATGCTGATTAGGAAGTAGTTTCAAAGCAGTTAAGTGAAGTAAATCCAAGATTGGGGGGCCAGTAAGGACTCAGACTCAAAGTTATCTGCCTCCAAATTTTACATTCTTTCCATGACACCACAGTCTGTGGTTATTGGTTTCCACATTTTGGGTAGTCTCAAAATGCAGCACATGATTCCTAATCATGTCCATATCTTACTAATACATTTGACCAGATGCTTCCTTGCTCTTAACTTGACACATAGAGATGTGTGGGAGTATTCATATGTGTTTCTATTTATTTGAGAGACAGAAAATAAAAGAGAGACAGACAGACCTAGCTAGATATTGTGAGTCAGAAAACAAGTCAGAGAGAGACAGAGACAAAGGCAACAAGGAACAAAGAATAAGCAGTAAAGTGGCTATGTAAGTGAACTTCTAGAAATCAAAGAAATGCACATTAAATTAATGTGACACTTATTTGGAGTGCTTTCAAATTGGCTAAGATTTTCTTTTCTTTTCTTTTCTTTTTTTTTTTGAGGACGATTAGCCTCGAGCTAATTACTGCCAGTCCTCCTCTTTTTTGCTCAAGAAGCCTGGCCCTGAGCTAACATCCATGTCATCTTCCTCTACTTTATATGTGGTACGCCTACCACAGCATGGCTTGCAAAGCGGTGCCGTGTCCGCATCCGGGATCCTGGCCGGCGAACCCCGGGCCGCCGAGACGCGGAAGGTGCGAACTTAACCGCTGTGCCACCGGGCCGGCACCTAAGATTTTCTAAAAGCAAAAGATAGAACCGTGGCGAAACCTTTGAAATAGTCCAAATTGGTATACTCCCACTCATCACTAACACCACATTAGAGATGTTCTTGAGGCTTTAATGGCCGAATAGACTCTAAAATCAAGTTGAGAGCAAGAACGTGTCTGGTGGACTCTATCACTAAGACGTGGATGTAATTAGGAATCATGTGCTGCAGTCTGAGATTTTCCAAAGTGTGGAAACTAATAACCACAGACTGTAGTGTCGTGGAAAGAATATAGTATCTGAAGGCAAATAATCTGAGTTTGAGTCCTTACTGGCTCTCTAATCTTGGGTTTACTTCACTTAACTTCTCTGAGTCTATTTCCTAATCAGCAAAATGGGGATAATAACAATACCTATCTTCAAAGACTGTAGTAAATATTAAATGAGTTATTGAATGAGCCCTTTATAAAAGGAAAGTGTTGTAAAAATGCTAGTTTTTAAAGAGCAATTTTGCATTAAATAATAAAAGTCTCCGAAAAAAAGGAAATTCCTTTCTACCCTGTATTTCAACTTCTAGGAATTTAGCTTAAAGAAATAATTACGGACACAGATTTAGCTACAAGGATGCTCATCACAGTACAGTTTATAATAATAAAATATCAGTGACAACTTAAATGCTACTATAAATTGTCATCTACACAATCAAAATAATAAATACTATGTAACCACTTAAAATAGTGTTGCAGATGGTTGTTTACACAAGGAGAGATATTCATAACATACTATTAAGTAAGGTGAATAGATTCCAAATCGTTATTAATATTATACTTCAAGTTTTAATGGTTTCCATGGATGCATGGATTATGAAATTATGGTTGATTTATATTTTCATTCTTTCTTTCCTTCTTTCCCTCTTCTCGCTTGTTTTCTTGCTGTCTTCCTTTCTGCTCATTTTATCTGAAAAATATTTTCTCATTGATCATGAATATTCTTTAACATTGGAAAGAAAAGTTATTATTAAGTAAAGAAGAAAAGAAAGTAGTTAAAGTAGAGAAAGAAGATTTTAAAAAAGAAACTTTGAAGAACAATCATATTGAAGAAGATACTTGAAAATCCATAATGGTGTCTCTCTCCAAAGCTTGAAAACTTTTCATTAAAAAGGTATTCTACTCACTAGCCTAATAAGAGAGACTTGTCAAAGGAAGTCTTCTTTCAAGATGATCTCTTGTACTCTCTTCACACATGAGCGTCTTAATTAATAGCTCATCTCAAGGCTAGAATGACAACTAGAAAATAGTACTTCACCAACTTACTGCATAGTCTAAAGTAAATTACAGAGTTTCTGTTTTTTTCTGTTTCTGACAACTACTAAGTAAATTTAGATTTGCTGATATAATTCCATTTGACAGTACCCAAGGAACTTCAATAAAGGTTTTGGCATTAAGGACATCTGGTATGAAGACTCCCCTCCTTTCATCCCCAACAAAAGTGAAAACTTGCATTCACCTTCAGATGTGAAGCAAATCTTGAATGATGCTGCATTTTTACATGCTCAGCTCTCCATTTGTCTTCTCTGCTACCTGCTCTGCCTCAACATAAAAACACAAAATGCACAGTTCTTTCACAGGGCCCAAAATAAACTCTCAACGTTCTTTAGGGATCTCCAAACCAAACACAACAGAAAACATCCCAGACAATGGTATAGGGATCCAGTCCCTACAAATATATATATATATATGTAAAAATCTATATGTAACTATATACACACACATATATGTATATACACACATATAAAAAAATCTCTATTCTCAAAAAGAGAGAAGAGCGAAAGGTTGGGTATTTGAGGGTGTAGGATCCTTCTAAACTCCTATAACATGTACTAAATTTTGATCCCCTGTGAAGATAGGGAAGGAAGAAACAATAATATATTTAATGAATGACTTGGTGAAGCTTGAAGGGACTTTGATGGTTCTGCAGCTTTGGGCTATCCTGGCAGAATAGTAGTAGAGCATTGGGGATGCGGTATTGCAGGAGGATGATGTCCTCTGTGCAAAAGTGGAGGATGCTAATAACCAGGGAAACATACACTGTATGTAATGCAACCATGTGCCTATTTCTACCGACAAGATAGTGGAGCCTAGAGACATTCAGGATACACACACCCACACGTACAAAGACAGATTACTATAAAGCTTACTATAATGTTGGTCCAAGGGAGAAAGTATGGGCGAAATATATGCTTATATTAACCCGTGGTACATTTAATATAAAGTTTAATCTCCGTTTTATCTCTAGACAACATATGAATATTTTCTAGGACTACAAAATTCTGTAATAGATGCAGCAAATTTGACAAAATTCAGTAGTATTTCATGATAACAACTCGACACTCAACAACTACAATTCAATAACAAAAAAACCAAACAATCTGATTAAAAATTGGGAAGATGATCTGAATAGACATTTTTCCAAAGAAGACATACAGATGTCCAACAGGTATATGAAAAGGTGCTCAACATCACTTATCATCAGGGAAATGCAAATCAAAACCATGGTGAAATACTTCATACAATAGTATGGCAATAATAGTAATAACAAAACCAGAAAATAATATGTGTTGAGGAGGATGTGGAGAAATTGGAACAGTTTGAGAAGTTCCTCAAAATGTAAAAAGTAGAATTACCATATGACCCAGAATTCCATTCTTTGGTATATACCAAAAAGAATTGAAATTTAGTGTTCAAACAAAAACCTGTACATGAATGTCCATAGCAGCTCTATTCACAATAGCCAAAAGATGGAAAAACTCAAATATCCATCACCAGATGAATGGATAAACAAAATGTAGTATCCCCATAAAATGGAATATTATTTATCCAGAAAAAGAAATCAAGTACTGATACACGCCACAAAATGGATCTACCTTGAAAACATGCTAAATGAGAGAAGTCAGAGAGCAAAAGCCACATAGTGTAGGATTCCTTTCATATGAAATATCCAGAATGGGCAAATCCATAGAAAGAGAAAGCAGATTAGTCGTTGCTAGGGGCTGGTTGGGGGGGGGGGGGGGGGCGGTAAGGGGATAAGGAGAGACTGCTTAACGGTACTAGGCTTACTAGATAGTGGCAGTGGTTGCACAACATTGTGGATATGCTACAGGCCACTAAATTTTACAATTTAAAATTGTTAAAATGGTGAATTTTATGTTGTGTGGATTTTATCTCAAAAAGAAATTTTATAATATATTATTCTCTTCCATTTTAGTTAGTGTTAAAGCTCCCCAAACAAGAAAGGTAGGCATGGGGTATAGAAAGTAAGACCAGTGATCAAGCCAGTGTTTGGTTAATGGGTAAGGAGGTCATTAATTTCTCAGTGAGGATGGAATGATAGCTTGTTAATCATTTGTTGAATAAATATGTTTTATAAAACTGGCTGTAAAAACTTGTAAATAATTTTTAGTCTATAATATTTCTTATCTTTTATCTATAAAATTGCTTATCTTTGAAAAAATGTAATGTTAAATTTGTATTGACTTTTTGTTTTGAAATAATTATGGATTCTCAGGAAGTTGCAAAGATAGTACAAAGAGATCCTAGGTACCTTTCACCCAGTTTCTCCCAATGGTTACATCTTACCTAGCTATAGTACAATATCAAATCGGGAAATTAACATTGAGACAATGTGTGGTGCATAATCCTATGTCATTTTTCACATATATAGACTTATATAACCTCTACCACAATCAAGATACTGAATTATTGTATCATTATAAAGATCCCCTTTTGCTACACCTTTATAGTCAACACTCACTCTCCTCTCACAGCCCCCCATATCCTTAATTTCTGGTGACCAGAAAATGTTCCTCCATCTCTATCATTTTGTAAGTTTGAACATATTATGTATATAACCAGAGGGGATTTATTTTTTTCATTCAGCATAAAGCCCTTGAGATCCATCCAACTTTTTGCTTTATGAGTAGCTTTTTCTTTTTTAGACATTGTATGGTATGGATGTACCATTCTTTAACCATTTATCTATTGTAAGACATTTTTGTTGTTTATAGTTTTTGGCTATTACAAATAAGCCTACTGTGAACATTCATGTACAGATATTAGTGTGGATGTAAATTTTCATTTTTCTGGGATAAATGCACAGGAGTGCAATCACTGGATTTTATGGTTGTTTGTTTAGTTTTTAAATAAATGGACAACTTATTTTCCAAAATGGCTATAACATTTTACATTCTTACCAGCAATGTATGAGAGATTCAGTTTCTCTGCATCCTTGACAGTGTTTGGTTATTGTCACTATTATTTATTTTAGCCATTCTGCTAACTATGTGGTGATATCTCATTTTTTTTCTTAATTTGCATTCCTCTGATGGCTACTGATGTTGAAAATCTTTTCATATGCTTCTTTGCCACCAGTGTATCCTCTTGAGTGAAATGTCTCTTCACATTGTTTGCCTGTTTTTTAATTTTATGGATTGTTCTTTCGCTATTGAATTTTGAGAGTTCTGAATGTATTCTAGACATGAATGTTTAGTCAGATATGGAGATTGTAAATATTTTCTCCTAATGTGTGGCTTATCTTTTTATCGTCTTAACAAGGTCTTTCATAAAACAAAAGTTTAAAATTTTGACAGTTAATGTTAAATTTAATATTTTATTTGCTGGATCATGCTTTTGGTGTCACATCTAAGAACTCTCCATCAAGCCCTAGGTCCTGAAGATTTTACTCGTATATATTTTTTAAAAAGATTTTTAGTTTTATGTTTTAAATTTAAAGCTATGATACAATTTGAGTTAATTTTTGTAGAAAGTATGAAGCTTATGTCAGACTCATTTTTTTGCCCATGAATATCTAATTACTTTAGTACTCTTTCCTAGAATAGAAACCATATCTTTCTTTCATTGAATTGCTTTTGTACCTTTGTCAAAAATCAGTTGATTGTACTTGTGTGGGACTATTTGAGAGTTCTCTATACTTTTCTATTAATCTATGTATCCACCCTCTGTCACTACCATGCTGTCTTGGTTAATGTTGCTATATACTACATCTTGAAATTGGGTACACTGACTCCTAACATTTCATACCTCTTTTTCAAAGTTGTTTCGCTATTCTAGTTATTGTGTTGAGTCTTTAATCCCTGAACATAGTATGTCTCTACATTTATTAAGATACTTTTTTACTTTTCATTAGCATTGTTTAGTTTTCAACATACAGATTCTGAACATGTTTTGTTAGATTAACAACTAAGTATTTTATTTCTTTTGAGTGATTGTAAATGGTATTGCATTTTTAATTCCTGTTTCCATGAGTTCATTGCTAGTATATAAAAATTCAATTCCTTTTTTACGTTTATCTTGTATCCTACTCTGATCTTTATTATCTATTTCCTTCTGCTAACTTTGGGCTTACTTTGCTCTTATTTTTCCAGTTCCTTGAGGTGTAAACTTAGGTTGTGTATTTGTGATCTGTATTTTTTTCTTAATTTAGACATTCATTGCTATAAATTTCTCTCTTGGAACTGCATTTCCTGGATCCCATAAGTTTTGGTACGTTATGTTTCTCTTTTCATTTGTTTTGATATAATTTTATTTCTTTTTTTATTTCTTCCTTGACCCATTAGTTTTTCAGAAGCATGTTGTTTAATTTTGACTTATTGTGGAATTTTCCGAATTTTTCTTCTGTTATCGATTTCTATTTTCATGAGTTGTGGTTAGAAAATATACTTGGTAAGATTTCAATCTTCTTACATTTTGTAAGGCTTGTATTGTGACCTAACGTGATCTATCTTGGAGAATGTTCCGCTTATGCTTGAGAAGAAGGTATATTCTGCTCTTTGGGTACATTGCTCTGTATATATCTGTTAGGTCCATTTGGTCTAAAATGTAGCTCAAGTCCAATGTTTCCATATTGATTTTTTTGTCTAGATAGTCTATCCATTGTTGGAAGGGGTATTGACGTCTCCTACTATTATTGTGTTGTTGGCTATTTTTCCCATGAAATCTGTTAGTATTCCCTTAATATATTTAGATGCTCCAGTGTTGTGTGGATATATATTTACAACTATTATACCCTTTTGACAAATTAACCCCTTTATGATTATATAATTACCTTCTTTGTCTCTTGTTACTGTTTTTGGATTAAAGTCTATTTTGTCTAATGCAAGTACAGCTATCCCTGCTCCCTGCTGTCTTTTGCTTTCCATTTTCATGGAATTTTTTTTCTATCCTTTCATTTTGAAACTATGTATGTCCTTAAATATAAAGTGAGTGTCTTTTAGACAGCAAATAATTGGGTCTTATTTTTTATCCATTCAGTCACCCTATGACTTTTGATTGGAGAATTTAATCCACATACATTTAAAGTAATTATTGAGAGTGACATCAGCACGATGGTGGTTAGAGTTGTTCCCTTTTTCTCTCCCTCAAAGTTACAATTAAATGGGCATTCATTAATGAACAGAGGATTCCCTACAATTAAATGGGTATTCATTAATGAACAGAACACAACAGGATACCTGAGAGATCCACATAGCCATACATCTGAAAGTGTGTAGATTGGATCCCTGAGAAGCACTGGAACTAGATGAGTGGACCCCTCCCCCTCCCTAGCAGCAATGATTCAGGTCATGGGTCCTCACACAGTGGCCAGGAATACTGTAAATGGAGGAGGGGGCAGCATGGCTTTCAGAGTGGTAGCCCACCCTGCAGAAGTGCCCACTGTGCCACAGTGGCCTCACCTATGGGAACTCTCCCCACTGAGTGGGGGAAACTCAGCCCCCACAAAAGAGCCCCTCCCACCAAATGAAACAGCTCAGCCAAATTGCCCTTGAGTGCAGAGCTGGCCTCCACACAAAAGAAAGTGCCCCTACCCTCCCAGCTAGTATAGCAGCTTAGCTGGTCCCCTGCAAAGTGTTGCATTCCCATGCACATGAGAGAAACCTGACAGTGGGGCACAGAGGCCCCACCTGCACAAGCATGTGTGACTTGCCAAGTGTCTGCAGCCAGCACACAGATGCAGATCACCCTTACTGTCACAACCTCCAATAGATGAGGTGGGATCAGAAAACACAGTTCCTGCCCCCGTCCAATGATGACAAATGGAATCTGCAACCTGATACTACCACAAATGCACTGGCAAAGTATCAAGTCATCAAACGCCATGAAGAACTACAGTAACACTTCACAGCAGAAGGAAAATGACAAATATCCAGAAACCAGTCCTGAAGTCACATAGATGTACACTCTAAATGAGAAAGAATTCAAAATAGTTGTCATAAAGAAACCCAACCAGTTACAAGAAAACTCAGAAAAACTGTTCAATGAGCTCAAGAATAAAATGAGTGAGGAAAGGAGTACTTAGCCAAGGAGATTGAAGTTCTCACAAAGAAAAAACAAACAGAAACTCTGTATAGGAAGAACACAATTAATGAGAGAAAAAAGCAATCTAGAAATGATAAAAGGTATAGCTGACATTATGGAGGACAGAATTCTTGATTTAGAAGATAGAAATATACAAATGCTTCAGATGGAGGAAGAGAGAGAACTAAGATTTTTTAAAAATGAAGAAATTCTTTGAGAAATATCAAACTCAATTAGGAAAAGTAAGAGAAGTATTATACTTTTTCCAGAGGGAGAACACAGGGAGAAAGGAGCATAGAGCTTATTCAAAGAAATAACAGCTGAGAAATTCCCAAACCGGGGTAAAAAACTGGCCTTATAAGTACATGAAAACAATAGAACTCCTAATTACATCAATGCATAAAGACCTTCTCCAAGGCATATAATATTAACTGTGGCAAAAGTCAATGACAAAGAAAAAATATTAAGGGCAACAAGGCAGAATAAAATAACCTATAAAGGAATCTCTATAAGGCTTTCAGTGGATCTCTCAGAAGAAACTTTACAGGCTAGGAGAGAATGGAATGATATATTCAAAATACTCAAAGATGAAAACTTTCAGTCAGGAATACTCTACCCAAAGAAACTAACCTTCAGATACAATGGAGAAATACAAGCTTTCCCAGACAAACAAAAGTTGATGGAGTTTGTTGCCACTAGGCCTGCCTTAGAAGAAACATTGAAAGGAGGCTTGCCATCTGAAACTAAAATGCAAAGGTTTACAAAACCTTGAGCAAGGAGACAAATAGACAGATAAAATCAGAAAATTGCAACTCTCTATCATAATAGATTAGTAAACAGTTACGACATAAAAGATAAATGGAAGCAAAACATCAAAAAATCTATAAACAATTCAATTTAGTCACAAACTCACATCACAAAACATAATAATTTGTGACAACAAAAACCAAGAAGGGGAAGAAGAGAGAGATGGAACCTGTGTAGGCTAATGGAGATAAGGGGCTATCAGAAAATGGACTATCTCATCTATAATTACCTCATGGTAATTGCCAAACAAAAAAATTAGGGTAGAGCAACAAATCATAAATAAAGATAAAACTGAGAAAACCATCACAGAAAACCACAAAAGTGAAATGGTAGTCAGAAATATAAGGGGGACAAAAGGAAATATAGAACAACCAGAAACCAGGAAATGTAGAAAAACAAGAAAATAAGAGATAAAACGACAGTATTAAGCCCTCATATATCAATAATCATTCTAAATGTAAATGGATTGAATTCTCCAATCAAAAGACACAGAGTGGCTGGATGGGTTAAAAAACAAGACTCAAAAATATTCTGCCACCGGGAAACACATCTCAGCTCCAAAGACAAACATAGACTCAGAGTGAAGGAATGGAAGATGATACTCCAAGCAAACAGCAAGCAAAAGAGAGCAGATGTTGCCATATTTATATCAGACAAAGCAGGCTTCAAGATAAAAAATACAATGAGAGACAAAGGGGGAAGTAGATAATGATAAAAGAGACATTCTACCAAGAGTATATAACACATGAATATATATGCACCTAACACCAGAATATCAAAGTATATACAGTAACTATTAACAGACTGAAAGGGAGAGACTGAGAGCAATAGAGGTGACCTAACCACCCTGCTTACATCAGTGGATAGAACATTCAGACAGAAAGTCAATACGGAAACAGTGGCTTTAAGTGAAATGCTAGACCAGATGGATTTAAAAGATACATATATAGAAGATTACAGCCTAAAATGGCAGAATACACATTCTTCTTAAATGCACAAGTTACATTCTCAAAGATAGATCTTACGTTAGGAAAAAAGACAAGACTCAATATATTTACAAAGATTGAAATCATATCAAGCATCTTTTCTGACCACATTGTTATGAAACTAGAAATCAACTACAAGAAAAGGGGTGGGAAAGTCACAAATATGTGGAGAATAAACTACATGCTACTGAACAACCATTGGATTAATGAATAAATTAAAGGAGAAATCAAAAAATACCTGGAGACAAATGAAAATGAAAACTGAACATACAAACTTTTATGAGATCAGCAAAAGCAGTACTAAGAGGGAAAATTAGAGAAATACAGGCTGACCTCAACAAACAAGGAAAATCTTAAATAATTAATCTTAAACTACACCTAACAGAAATAGAAAAGGAGGAACAAACAAAGCCCAAAGTCAGCAAGAGGAGGAAAATAATAAAAATAAGAGCAGAAATAAATGAAATAGAGACTAAAAAACATAGAAAGGATCAATGAAACTAAGAGCTGGCTCTTTAAGAAGATAAACAAAATTTACCAACTCTTAGCCAGAATAACTAAGAAAAAAGGAGAGAAAGTTCAAATAAATAAAATTGAATATGAAAGAGGAGAAATTGCAATGGATACCACAGAAATACAAAGGATTATAAGGGAATACTATGAAAAACTATATGCCAACAGATTGGATAACCTAGAAAAAATGGATAAATTCTTAGACTCATAAAACCTCCCAAAACTGAATCAATAAGAAATAGAGAATCTGAATAGAAGAATCTCAAGTAAAGAGGTTAAAACAGTAAGCAAAAACCTCCAAAAAACAAAAGCCCAGAACGAGATGGCTTCTCTGGAGAATTCTACCAATCACTCAAAGAAGACTTAATACCTATCCTTCTCAAACTATTCCAAAAAATTGACGAAAACAGAATGGATGCCAACTCCATTCTATGAGGCCAACATTACCCTGATACCAAAACCAGACAAGGACAACACAAAGAAGGAAAATTACAGGCCAATATTGCTGATGAACACAGATGCAAAAATTTTCAACAAAATATTGGCAAATTGAATACAGCAGTACATTAAAAGTATCATACACCATGATCAAGTGAGATTTATACCAGGAATGTAGGGATGGTTCCACATCTGCAAATCAATCAATGTGATACACCACATTAACAAAATGGGGAATAAAAATCACAGGAACATCTCAATAGATACAGAGAACCCATTTCACATGTTCCAACATCCAATGATGATAAAAACTCTCAATAAAATGAATATAGAAGGAAAGAATCTCAACATAATAAAGGCCATATATGACAAACCCATGGCCAACATCATACTTAATGGTGAAAAACCATTCCTTTGAGAACAGGAACAAGACAAATGTGCCCACTCTCATCACTCCTAATCAAGATAATACTGAAGGTTTTGGTCAGAACAATTAGGCAAGGAAAAGAAATAAAAGAGATCCAAATTGGAAAGGAAGAAGTAAAATGCTTGCTGTTTGTGGATGACATAATAGAAAACCCCAAAGAATCCACAAGAAAACTATTAGAAATAATCAACAACAACAAACATGTGGCAGGGTACAAACTCAACACACAAAAGTCAGTTGCATTTCTATAATTCATAAGAAAATAGCAGCAAGAGAAGTCAAGAATACAATCCCATTTACAATCACAAAAAAAGAATAAAACAACTAATAATAAATTTTAGCTAAGAGGTGAAAGATCCATGCACTGAAATCTATAAGACATATTTGAATGAAATTGAAGAAGAGCTAAAGAAATGGAAAGATATTTCATGCTCATTGATTGGAAGAATAAACACAGTTAAAATGTCCAAATTACCTAAAGTAAATGACAGATTCAATGGAACTCCAATCAAAATCACAATGACAAACTTCACAGAACTAGCACAAAGAATCCTAAAATTTATATGGAGCAACAAAGGGCCCTGAATACCCAAAGCAATCCTGAAAAAAACATAACAGTGGTGGAGGTATCACAATTCGTGACTTCAAAATATACAACAAAGCCATATTAATCAAAACAGTATGGCAGTATGGTACTGGCACAAAAACAGACACACAGGATCACTGGAACAGAATTGAAAGCCCAGAAATAAAACCACATATCTATGGACAGCTAATCTTTGACAAAGGAGCCAGGAACATACAATGGAGAAAGGAAAGTCTCTTCAATAAATGGTATTGGGAAAACTGGACAGCCATGTGCAAAAAAATGAAAGTAGACCATTATCTTACAACATATGCAAGAACTCATTGAAAATGGACTAATGACTTGAATGTCAGACCTGAAACCATAAAACTCTTAGAAGAAAATATAGGCAGTACACTCTTTGACATCAGTGTTAGCAGTATCTTTTTGAATACCATGTCTACTCAGGCAAGGGAAACAGAAGAAAAAACAAACAAGCATGACTTCATCAGGCAAAGGAAATCATGAAGAAAATGAAAAGACAGCTAAACAACTGGGAGAAAATATTTGCAAATCATATATCTGACAAGAGATTAATTTCCAAAATATATAAGGAACTCATATAAATCAACAACAAAAAACCAAACAACTTGAGCAAAAAATGGGCAGAGGATATGAACATTTTTCCAAAGAAGATATGCAGGTGGCCAACAGGAACATGAAATGATATTCAACATCACTAATTTTTAGGGAAATGCAAATCAAAACTGCAATGAGATATCACTTTATGCCCGTGAGAATGGCTTTAATTAGCAAGACAAGAAATAACAAATGTTGGAAAGGATGTGGAGAAAGGGAACCCTCAGATACTGCTGGTGCGAATGTAAACTGTGGCACCACTATGGAAAACTGTATGGAGACTTTTGTAAAAGTTAAAAATAGAAGTACCGTATGATCTCACTATCCAACTACTGGGTATTTATACAAAGAATGTGAAGTCAACAATTCAAAGAGATCTATGATTTTCATTTCAGCATTATTCACAGTAGCCAAGATATGAAAGAAACCCCACTGCCATCAATAGATGAACGGAGAAAGAATGGAGATACACACACACACAAACACACTGGAATACTACCAAGCCATAAAAAAGACAAAATCGTCCCATTTTCAACAACATGGATGCAACTTGAGGGCACTATGTTAAGAAAAATAAGTCATGGCAGAGAATGACAAACACCATATGATTTCACTCATTTGTGGAAGATAAAAAAACATGGATAAAGAGAACAGATTAGTGGTTACCAGAGGGGATGGGGTGGGGGTGGGACTGAAAGAGGTAAAGGAGCCCATATGTATGGTGATGGATAAAAATTAGACTCTTGAGGAGGCGGTACCAAGATGGCAGAGTGAGTAGTCTTCTTTGTCTCTCCCCCTTCGAATCTACAACTAATTGGACATTCACTGATTAACAAAGGATATCCATATAGCATCTCAAGACGCCGAGAGACTCATGCTGCTATACATTGGAAGGCGGACGGACTTCCCCCCTGGAGGAGGTGGAGATAGGAGAAAACTCTCCAACCACCAACCCCCAGACAGCCTAGTACCTGCAAGAGGCTCTCTTCCAGCAGACTCCCCCATAGCTTCGCCATGCACCAAGGGCAGGAGTGTGCACTCACTGGCGGAGCGACAGTGGAAACAGGTGACTACTGACCTACCTAAGCCCCCAGCAATTACACCTAAGTCCAGGGGGAAACTCCAGGGTCCTGCACCAGCCAGCAGGGAAATCCTCTGCTCGCCATTAGCAGAGAGGCCCCGCCCAGCATTCAGAATACTGGAAAGCTCCCAAAGAGTGGAATCCCTGGCAGGGCACCAGCTCACCAGCTGCTGCCACACCCACGGACTCCGGCTGTGCATGGGATGGTGCAAGAGGCACCCAGAGTTCCTGTGGGCATGCTTGGGAATTGAGTGGAGCTCCAGCATCTGGTTCCACGGCCCAGGGGGAACCTCCAGGGCCCTGCACTGGCAAGGAAAGCCTCTGCTTGCCATTAGCAGAGAGGCCCTGCCCAGCATTCAGAACACCGGGAAGCTACCAAAGAGAGGAATCCTCAGCAGGGCACCAGAGTTCCCATGGGCATGCTTGGGGGTTGAGTGGAGCTCCAGTGCCTGGCTCCGCGGCCCAGGGGGAAACTCCAGGGTCCCGCACTGCTGGCAAGGAAAGCCTCTGCTCGCCATTAGCCGAGAGGTCCTGCCCAGCATTCAGAACACCAGGAAGCTCCCAAAGAGCAGAATTCCCTGCAAGGCAGCAGCCCACCAGCTGCTGCCAGACCCACAGACTCTGGCTGTGTCCCAGAAGGGGCAAGGGGCTCCCAGAGATTCCGCGGGAGTGATCTGGGGCTGGGTGGAGCTCCAGCGGAATGGCTACAAGGCCCAGGGGGGAACTCCAGGTTCCCACAGGAGCCTCAGCAAAAGCCTCTGCACAGCACTAGTGGAGAGGCCCCATCTGGCAATCACAAGGCTGGAAGGCCCTGGGGCAAAAGTAGCACAGCTAGGTGAGTTAACCACAGACTGCAGAAGATACCCTTAGCTCTGCTGGGACCTATAGTGGACAAGTGTGATCTTGTGGGCTCTGACAGTGACAGAGCTGCGATTATAGGTGATCCTGCTCCCGGCTGCTGGGAAAGCCCATAACACCGCTGCAGACCCCAAGGAGGGAGCGCATCTAGGTGGTCTGCAACAGTAGGCACCAGCAGCCTGAGGCCCCCTTGCAATTGCCCCCATAACTGACGAGCGACTCCTGAGGACCACTGTGACTATGAGGAGGGGCCCAGGTCCAGTCAGTAACAGCTGACAGGGTTCCTGGTTGGTGCAATGTAAACAGCTGCTACCCCCCACACCAGTTGCAACAAGCGGAAGTGGTAACTAAACGCTATCTCTATGTGGAGGCACAAATCCACGCTATCAAGCAGTATGAAAAAATATATTTAATCTCCAGAACAGAAGGAAAATGATAAGTACCCAGAAAACAATCCAAAAGATAATGAAATCTATAACCTAAATGATGATGATTTCAAAACAGTCATTATTAAAAAACTCAAAGAATTAAAAGAGAATTCAGATAGACAACTCAATGAGTTCAGGAGCTATGTCACAAAAGAGCTAGACACTATAAAGAAGAACCAATTAGAAATACTGGAGATAAAGAACACAATGGAGGAGATTAAGAAAAATCTGGACTCTCTGAACAGTAGGGTCAATAATATGGAGGACAGAATTAGCAATTTGGAGGATAGGAATATAGAAATGCTGCAGACAGAGGAGGAGAGAGAACTAGGACTAAAAAGAAATGAAGAAACTCTCTGAGAATTGTCAGTCTCAATTAGGAGATGCAACATAAGGATTATAGGTATACCAGAGGGAGAAGAGAAGGAGAAGGGGGCAAAAGACCTGTTCAAAGAAATAATGGCTGAGAACTTTCCAAACTTGGGGAGAGAGATGGAACTTCATGTGACAGAAGCCAATAGATCTCCAAACTTTATCAATGTAAGAAGACCAATGCCAAGCCATATAGTAGTGAAGCTAGCAAAAGTCAGCGACAAAGAGAAAATACTAAGGGCAACCAGGCAGAAGAAAATAACCTACAAAGGAACCCCTATAAGGCTATCAGCAGATTTCTCAGGAGATACCTTACAGGCTAGAAGAGATTGGAATGAAATATTCAAAACTCTGAAGGACAAAAACCTGCAGCCAAGAATACTCTACCCAGCGAAAATGTTCTTCAAATAAGATGGAGAAATGAAAACTTTCCCAGATTAACAAAAGTTAAGGGAGTTCATTGCCACAAGACCTCCTCTTCAAGAAATGCTCAGGAAGAACCTCATACCTGAAAAATCAAAAGAAGGAAAGGGATCTACAAAAGGAAAGGAAAGGATCTACAAAATCCAGAAGAAAGTAGATAAGCAGAAGGACAATAACATAAAGTAGCAGCTCTCCATCAGAACAGGTTAGCAAAAGTTAAATAAAACATTAAAGATAAATGGAACAGAAACACCAAGAATAACTATAACCTTGTCATTTTAACCACAAACTCACAACACAAAAAGGAAGAGGAAAAAAAAATCTGACAATAACAACCTAGAAGGGGAAGAGAAAAGGGATGGAACGTTTTAATTTAAGGAAATAAGAGGCTATCAGAAAAAGGACTATCTCATCTACGAGATGTGTTATACAAGCCACCTGGTAACCACTAAACAAATAACAAGAATAAAGACACAAATTACAGATAAGAAGAAAGCCAATACAGAAATTTACCTACCTGAATTAGGAATCCAAAAATCATAGGACGAGAAACAAAGGAAATGCAAAAGAACTGGAAAACAAGTGATAAAATGGCAGCAGTAGGCTCCCACGTTTCAATAATCACTCTAAATGTAAATGGATTGAACTCTCCAATCAAAAGACACAGAGTGGCAAGATGTATCAAAGAACAAGATCCAACAATACGCTGCCTCTAGGAAACACACCTCAGACCCAAAGACAAACACAGACTCAGAGTGAAGGGATGGAAGACAATACTCCAAGCTAATAATGAACAAAGAAAGCAGGTGTTGCCATACTTATATCAGACAAAGTAGACTTCAAAGCAAAACAGATAAAGAAAGACAAAGGGGGCAGTATATAATGATAAAAGGGACACTCCACCAAGATGACATAGCACTTATAAATATATACGCATCCAACACAGGAGTACCAAAATTTGTAAAGAAACTATTAACAAAACTAAAATGAGACATCAACAACAATACAATAGTAGTAGGGGACCTCAACACCCCATTAACACCAATGGATAGATCATCCAGACAGAAAATCAACAAGGAAATTATACAATTAAATGAAAAATTAGACCAGATGGACTTAATAGATATATATAGAACACTTCACCTGAAAACAGCAGGTTACACATTCTTCTCGAGTGTGCATGGAACATTCTCAAGGATAGACCATATCTTGGGAAACAAAGCAAGCATCAATAAATTCAAGAGGGTTGAAATAATATTGAGCATCATTTCAGATCATAATGCTATGAAACTAGAAATCAACTACAAGAATAAAGCTGGGAAAGGGGCAAAAATGTGGAGACTAAACAATATGCTACTGAACAAACAATGGATTATTGAAGAAATTAAAGAAGAAATCAAATATTATCTGGAGACAAATGAAAATGAAAACACGCCATACCAAATTATTTGGGATGCAGCAAAGGCAGTCCTAAGAGGGAAATTCATTGCAATACAGGCTCACCTCAATAAGCAAGAAAAATCTTACATAGACAACCTCAAATGACACCTAACAAATTAGAAAAAGAAGAACAAAGCCCAAAGTCAGTAGAAGGAGGGAAATAATAAAAATTAGAGCAGAAATAAACAATATTGAAACAAAAAAGACAGTAGAACAGATCAATGAAACAAAGGGTTTGTTCTTCGAAAAAATTGACAAAATCTATAAAACCTTAGCCAGACTCACTAAGAAAAAAAGAAAGAAGTCTCAAATAAATAAAATTAGAAATGAGAGAGGAGAAATCACAACAGATACCGAAGAAATACAAAGGATCATAAGAGAATACTATGAAAAACTATATACCAAGAAATTGAACAACCTAGAAGAAATGGATAAATTCCTAGACTCTTACAACCTCCCCAAACTGAATCAGGAAGAAATAGAGAACCTGAATAGACCAATCACAAGTAAAGAAACAGAAATAGTAATCAAAAACCTCCCCAAAAATAAGAGTCCAGGACCAGACAGCTTCTCTGGAGAAGTCTACCAAACATTCAAAGAAGATTTAATACCTATCCTTCTCAAACTATTCCAGAAAATTGAGGAAGATGGAGCACTCCCTAACACATTCTATGAAGCCAACATCACCCTGATCCCCAAACATGACAAGAACAACACAAAGAAGGAAAACTACAGGCCAATATCACTGATGAACATAGATGCAAAAATCCTCAACAAAATTTTGGCAAACCGAACACAGCAATACATCAAAAAGATTATACACCATGATCAAGAGGGATTTATACCAGGGACACAGGGATGGTTCAACAACTGCAAGTCAATCAATGTGATTCACTACATTAACAAAATGAGAAACAAAAACCACATGATCATCTCAATAGATGCAGAGAAAGCATTTGACAAGATCCAACATCCATTTATGATAAAAACCCTCAATAAAATAGGTATAGAAGGAAAGTACCTCAACATAATAAAGACCATATATGACAAACCCATAGCCAACATCATACTCAATGGACAAAAACTGAAACTCATGCCTCTGAGAAGAGGAACAAGACAAGGGTGCCCACTTTCACCACTCCTATTCAACATAGTACTGGAGGTGTTGGCCAGAGAAATTCGGCAGGAAAAAGAAATAAAAGGAATCCAAATAGGCAAAAAGAAGTAAAACTCTCGCTGTTTGTAGACGACACGATCTTATATACAGAAAACCCCAAAGAATCCATAGGAAAACTGTTAGAAACAATCAACAGCTACAGCAATGTTGCAGGGCATAAAATCAACATACACAAATCAGTAACATTTCTATACGCTAACAATGAACTAACAGAAAAAGATCTCAAGAACTCAATCCAACTCACGAGTGCAACAAAAAGAATAAAATACCTTTGGATGAATTTAACCAAGGAAGTGAAAGATCTATACAATGAAAACTACAAGACTTTCTTGAAAGAAATTGATGACGACATAAAGAGATGGAAAGACATTCCATGCACATGGACTGGAAGAATAATCATAGTTAAAATGTCCATACTACCTAAAGCAATCTACAGATTCAACGCTATCCCAATCAGAATCCCAATGACATTCTTTACAAAAATTGAACAAAGAATCCTAAAATTCATATGGGGCAACAAAAGACCCCGAATTGCTAAAGCAATCCTGAGAAAGAAGAACAAAGTTGGAGGCATCACAATCCCTGACTTCAAAGCATACTATAAAGCTACAGTAATCAAAACAGCATGGTACTGGTACAAAAACAGGTGCACAGATCAATGCAACAGAATTGAAAGCCCAGAAATAAAACCACACATCTATGGATTCGACAAAGGAGCTGAGGGTGTACAATGGAGAAAAGAAAGTCTCTTCAACAAATGGTGCTGGGAAAACTGGACAGCCACATGCAAAAGAATGAAAATTGACCATTCTTTTTCACCATTCACAAAAATAAACTCAAAATGGATCAAAGACCTAAATATTAGGCCTGAAACAATAAGTCTTCTAGAAGAGAATATAGGTAGTACATTCTTTGACATCAGTTTCAAAAGAATCTTTTCGGACACCATAATCCCTCAGACGAGGGAAACAATAGAAAGAATAAACAAATGGGACTTCATCAGACTAAAGAGCTTCTTCAAGGCAAGGGAAAACAGGATTGAAACAAAAAAATAGCCCACTAATTGGTAAAAAGTATTTACAAGATATTTATCTGACAAAGGGTTAATCTCCATAATATATAAAGAACTCACACAGCTCAACAACAAAAAAGCAAACAACCCAATCAAAAAGTGGGCAGAGGACATGAACACACATTTCTCCAAAGAAGATATACGGATGGCCAATAGACACATGAAAAGATGCTCATCATCACTAATCATCAGGGAAATGCAAATCAAAACTACACTAAGATATCACCTTACACCTGTTAGAATGGGAAAAATATCCAAAACCAAGAGTGACAAATGTTGGAGAGGCTGTGGAGAAAAAGCAACCCTCATACACTGTTGGTGGGAATGCAAACTGGTGTAGCCACTATGGAAAACAGTATGGAGATTTCTCAAAAAGTTAAAAATAGAAATACCTTATGACCCAGCCAGCCCGCTACTGGGTATCTATCCTAAGAACCTGAAATCAGCAATTCCAAAAGTCCCATGCACCCCTATGTTCATCTCAGCTTTATTCACAATAGTCAAGACATGGAACCAACCTAAGTGCCCAGCAAGTGATGATTGGATAAAGAAGACATGGTATATATATATACAATGGAATACTACTCAGCCGTAAAAAGGGACAAAGTCGTCCCATTCACAACAACGTTGGTAGACCTTGAGGGTATTATGTTGAGTGAAATAAGCCAGACAGAGAAAGATGAACTCTGTATGACTCCACTCATAGGTGGTAGTTAACATATAGACAAAGAGAACTGATTGGTAGTTACCTGGGGAAAGGGGGGGGTGGGGGCAGGGCACTAAGGGTGAAGTGGTGTACCTACAACATGACTAATAATAATGTACAACTATAATTTCACAAGGTTTTTAACTATCATAATCTTAATAAAAAAATTAGACTCTTGGTGAGCACAAAGTAGTCTATATAGATACTGATATATAATAATGTATACATGAAATTACACTATGTTATAAACCAATATTACCTCAACAAAACAATTTAAAAGACTATTGATAGAGAAGGGCTTACTTTTGCCATGTTGTTTATTGTTTTCTAGCTGTTTTGTAGTTCCTTTTTTCTTTTCTTGCTATCTTCTTTGTGAATTGATGAATTTCTCTAATGGCGTATTTTGAATCCATTTTCTCCATCTTGTGTATATCTACTATAGGTTTTTGTTTTGTGGTTACCCTGCGGTTTATTTGAAATGTATTATAGATATGACTGTCTATTTTAAGCTAATAGTAATCTAACTTTTATTGTATAC